>NC_081314.1:48370220-48673372 GCF_026419965.1 Kogia breviceps
ACCATAGCTTTGAAAACCAAGTCTCCAATCACTCTTTTTAATTCCAAAGGATACAATTAATTTTTATTTTATCAGCTTTCTTAGCAATATTTGGTGGGTTTTTTTCATTCCTTACTTTAAAATTCTTCCCTGGGCTTCCCTGGTGGCGCAGTGGTTGAGAATCCGCCTGCCGATGCAGGAGACACGGGTTCGTGCCCTGGTCCGGGAAGATCCCACATGCCGCGGAACAACTAAGCCCGTGAGCCATGGCCGCTGAGCCTGTGCGTCCGGAGCCTGTGCTCCGCAACGGGAGAGGCCACAACAGTGAGAGGCCCGCATACCGCAAAAAAAAAAAAAATTCTTCCCTTATCTCCACAAGATTCTACACACTCCCATTTTAGCTTATTTTTTTCCAACTGTTCCTTCTCAATATCTTTTAGCATTTCTCTTCCTTGTCTTGAAGTTCCTGAAGGATTTCACTGGACCCACTCCTTTTTTCACTCCAAACAATCTCCTTGCAATTTCATTCAAAGTATTCTACGTTCTGATGGAAAGTCCTTCCCTCAATAGGCTTCTGTCTTCTGGACACCTCATTCTTCCATTCTCCTAGTTCCATCCCAAGCATTCTTTTTCAATTCCTCTTTCCTCTTTTATGTTTCATCTTTTTTTTTTTTTTTTTTTTTTTTTCCTAATTCTAAGACTCCCCAGGTTTCTGTTTTGGATACTAGCAGTGTGTCTCTCATCCTAATTAACGTTACTTATGCTGATGCTTCACAAGATTAAATTTCTACTTTGTCCTACTCGTCTGAGCTCTTGCATTCTTTTTTTTTACTGCCTTAAATATTTCCACTGGATTGTTTTGAAAGTTTTTTTGTTTTTTTGTTTTTTTGTTTTTTTTTTTTTCCGGTACGGGGGCCTCACACTGCTGTGGCTTCTCTCCCGTTGCGGAGCACAGGCTCCGGACGCGCAGGCTCAGCGGCCATGGCTCATGGGCCCAGCCGCTCTGCGGCATGTGGGATCTTCCCAGACCGGGGCACAAACCCGCGTCCCCTGCATTGGCAGGTGGACTCTCAACCACTACGCCACCAGAGAAGCCCGAAAGTATTTTAAAATAACATTTCAACTGAAACTTTTGGTCTTCTCAAATCTTATTGTCTCTTTGTCTTTCAAGTTAGAAAATTTATGAAATCCAGTTTTTCCCAACAAAATATTTTAATTTGTTTACTTATTTTAATACCATATCAACCTTCCTTTGTTTTCCTCTTCATTGTTCCATGTTCAAAATGTTCATGTCACCTTCCCAGAGAGGGTACATCTGGCAATGCTATCTGGATTTGCTCCTGACCTCTCTCTATCCCATAATACTATGGTACTATCTCATGGCATATATTTATTGGTAGATTAGGTAAATGTCTCTTCAAACTTAATATTTATGTGGGCGGAGACTCTGTTCTGTTAAACGCTGTATCCAAGCTCTTAAAACAATACTGGCAGGGGAGCTTCCCTGGTGGCACAATGGTTGAGAATCCGCCTGCCAATGCAGGGGACACAGGTTTGATCCCTGGTCTGGGAAGATCCCACATGCTGCAGAGCACCTAAGCCTGTGTGCCACAACTACTGAGCCTGTGATCTAGAGCCCACGAGCCACAACTCCTGAGCCCATGTGCTGCAACTACTGAAGCCCGTGTGCCTAGAGCCCATGCTCCACAAGAGAAGCCACTGCAATCAGAAGCCCATGCACCGCAATGAAGAGTAGCCCCCGCTCACCACAGCTAGAGAAAGCCCATGCACAGCAATGAAGACCCAACACAGCCAAAGATAAATAAATAAATTAAATAAATTTATATTAAAAAAAATGTTGGCAGACAGTACTCAGTAAATTGTGGATGAATGAATAAATGAAAGAACATACTCTTAAGGACAGATGTACTATGAAAATATGACTGGAATAGCTGTGTATAAATCAAGTATGCACAAAGTATCACCTTGTTCATTTTTGAGGCCTCTAAGCAAGTTACTCAGTTATCTTCAATTTATGTTTCTCTTCTATTTTTGTGAAGATAAAAAGTTCTCCCCTCATAAAGGGTTTTCTAATATTAAATATATGACATTTAAAAACCTTCCTATGTTTTATTAAGGCATGACTGTTGTTTTGAATTAATGGCTGATTTACATTGATACACTTATAATCTCTTACTGCATTACTACTTGGTTCAGTAGTAAACATTTTCTAAAAATGTTCAGTTATAAATTCACAAAATGTTAAGCCCTACAGTTATTATAAAACTACATCATTGAAAATGTCCAGAAAAATTCTAAATTCAAGTTAACCATGTAAAAATATCCCACTTCTGGTTCTGTTTGTTTTGGGGTTTGGGGCTTTTTTTTTTCTGTGCAAGAAAAACTAATTCCTGAATATTCTGTCATATCAGAATGTTATTTTCTTAAGATGGCATTTATTAAGGCTATTTTTAAATTCCATGTATCAATTAAGTGTAGCTTCCTCTACCCCCTGTTGCTTTCATCTACAAAGGAATTTGTAAGCAAATCTCCTTTAAGACCTCTTACATATATCACAGCATCCTTGACTATTCATATGGCTAGATAGGGACTTTTGGTCAACAGGGACTGTTGGAAGGGCTTTGGGACCAAAACTCATACTCTGACCAATACTGCCCTTCTGCTTGTACGATACCCTCAACTAGATACCAATAAATGGATATTTGATTTTACATTTGTCATTGTGCCTCTCATGTTTAGCTCCCTAGAGAAACACATTAGAGGTACAGCTAAATAAGGAATTCCATAATGCTTATTGTGTTGGCTAAAATAATATTTTATAATATCAATAAATCACCCTAAATCCTAATGTATAGTATTCCTCTTTTGTGACAAAATTACTAATTTCATGTTAGTATTAACTCAGGAAGCCCTTAAGCGTCCTTGCATTCTTGAAATACTCTTAAAATTCTAGTCCAAACAATGTTTCAAATGTGCCCTGAAATGAATAATGTTCATATTTTTAAGTAAATATATTTTCAAATATGAAAAATATATATTTACTGATAGAAATATTGAAGAAAAAGAAAACATGAAGAAGGTGATGAAAATAGTTGATTTTAAAGTGACCCAAAGCAATCAACTATGCAAAGTTTGAAGCATATTCTCTTTTTTAAAATTTGTTTCTTTATTCTCCTAGAAAAATAATACATATATATCATTTTTATACTTGTTAATTTAATACATAATGAAAAATTTCTCATGCCATTAAAAATTTTTCAAAAATATGTGTACTAGCTCTATAATATTATAACAAATGGTAGTCATGATTCACCTAATAATTCTATTATGGACATTTAGCTATTTTATCTAAATTTAACATTAGAAATGACTATCTTTAGAGATAATTTCTGTCCACATTTCTAGCTATTTTCTCTCTGATTCTCCAAAATTAATTTATTGGATCAACTATTTTAAGGCTCATGAAATATTGGCCAGTATCCCAATAAGCTGCCAGCAGCTATGTATTAAAGTATTCATTTTATCCAAAATTCACTCAGCATGCATTCTTATTGCAAAAATAGTACTTAAATTATGTTAAATATAATTTGCATTGTTAACATTTTCTTAATCCTATTGTTATTTTTAAATTTATTGTCGTTAATTTATTTTTATAGAATATTTATAAATATTTATAGAATAACATTCTTACTGTCAACATAAATATTTCATTGCCATACATACTGGATACTTATGGAGTAACTCAAATACACAATCATTATTCAAATCAATTTAACCGGTGCAATTAATATGAATTTTGTCACCCACCACAGGTAGGAATAATATGACATTGATTTCACTTCTCTAAGTGAAATATAGTCTGTCCTGAGATCCCATCTAAACATGCTGGTAGGAAATTCAATGGCAGTCACTGTTGGGGTTCTTCTTCCCATCTAGAATTCTGGTTAAGTAGAGGGATCTTGGCTAGTTCAAAAGTAAGAAGCAGAAAGATGATGGTTACTGTTTACATAGTTTGGCCGCTCCTTCTAATAGCAGGAAGTAATTTGAATTTTTTTCCCCCACTTCCTGAAGTCTTGCTGTCTGGGGCATAAGGAGAAACACGTCTGACAGAGCTTAACCCCTTAAGAGTGAGCCTATCTCCATTTCATAAATGTAATGTATCTCCCTGACACCACCACCAACTACCACATTTAACCCTTTCTTAAAAGTGTGTTCTCTTGATGAATGTGGGTTATGGTTTTCTTTAAAGCAAGGAGAAAATGAGGTGTGCAAAGTTCCCTAAACTTGAAACTGCTAACTTTGACATGCTTACATTGTTATGGGTCAGAGCTGCTTATCAAAATTAGTTTCTTTGCCTCAAACTTTAAAAGCCTTAACTACTTGTTAAGGTACCAGGGATCCATTCATCTAAGCAATTGGCTTCTGAAAGATTATAAATACCTTCAAAGTTCTAACTTTTTTGACTAGTCTTCATGTGCACTGTTGCTTTTTGGTACCTCTAAAGTTGCCATGGCTTTCCTTACTCAGAGAGTTGCTTTCTTTTCCTTCACCACCTTCAGCAAATGGAAAACCAGAAGACAACATTTCAATAAGGTGAAGCTTGAATTGATTATTGTGTTCAATACTATCCAAAGACACACATGTTCTATGTGCAATTAATATTCCTGTGTCCTCCCTAAGTTTTGAACCTCAATAATAAACATAATCACACTTTCTCCTGCTTCTGGTAAAACTTTAGGAAATTACCCTGAGTTTCTTCCAAATTTACGGTGTATCAAAAAAGTTTATTTTAACGTATTTAATATTCAGACGCTGTCTCTGAATGTGTTTTGAGTACTTGTAGCTAAGTTACAAATTTAAAGCTACTCTTCTAAATACATCCCATGAGAGTGTCATCTCTCCCCACCCCCACACACTCCTTCCCTGACACAACAGGAAACACACTACTTTCTTGATATTTTCCAATGTTCCAGAGTGGTAACAGAACACGTTAATCAATATTCAAATATATATCATCTAAGAAAGGTATTTTATCCCTGTAAAACATCACCAGTTCTGGGAGTGTTATTTCCTCTACCAGCCTGGTGATCTTTCCAACCTGTCCCAACATGTAAACTCCTGTCTTTGGTGGTATTTCCCTTGGAGGGGAAAAAAGAGAGGTATTTTTTCCAGAACATTGGCAATATTAGACATTAGATGTTCTTCTCTTTCCCATAAGAGTTGGGTGGTTTTATTTTTCATTTTTTTTATTTTTAAATTTTATTTATTTATTTTTATTGAAGTATAGTTGATGTACAATGCTGTGTTAGTTTCAGGTGTACAGCAAAGTGTTTCATATATATATGTATATATATATATATATATATATATATATACTTTTTCAGATTCTTCTTCATTATAGGTTATTACAAGATATTAAATATAGTTCCCTGTGCTATACAATAGGTCCTTGTTATCTCTTATGTATAGTAATGTGTATCTGTTAAATTGAGTCTGTTAGGGAAAACTTAAAAATACATCTTCCTTGTCCTCCTTTTCTTGACAATCTACTTAGAATCACAAATTCCTCCAGTCACTAAAAATTATGAAGGATGACATTGATTTCTACATATAAATTCTCCAGCAGCGTCATGGCCATTGTTTCAAAATTAATGTCTCCAATTACTAGAGATATAATTTAGTTTCTTGTGAAAATACTATACAAGAATTGTAATTCATCATTTGATGATGAAGCCTCCATAATTAGAAAGGATAAATTTTACTCCGTCATTCAGAAGTGAAAATACCAATTTCTTTCAATTTTTGAATAAAATTTAAATTAGTCTACCAAGCGGTGAGAAATGCAGTATCAGTCCTTAGGGGACCTTCTTCCCCAGTATCAGGGGAAGGTGATATTTTCAGGAGTCTCATGCTATCGAGTACACATAGGGAGAGCCCTGTATCATCTGTTAACATGGCTAACATAGTTAACATTGGTTAAGATGCCTCTGGTAGACCCATTTTCCAAGTGCTCAGCCCTCCTTAATATCAGGCCACTCCTCTGCTCTGTGTTTGGATCACACTTGAGTATTTGGGTCAAACAAGGATTTTTCCAGGTATCTATGTTTTGGAGCCTTCAGTATACAAAACTTGATTCTACGGGTCCTTGGGGCACTGCAGAAAGGTGGATTATAGACCTTTCTCACATAGCTTTCCAGTCTTGAGAAAAATCTCTAAAAACCAACCTCACCTAAAGCCACTTTTAAAGTTCTCATTCCTCTTATTTCCTTCTTCAGAGAATATATTATTTTTTATTTACACATACTAAAAGCTCATTAAAATTAGAGGAAGTTCTGTATTGTTGCACTAACATGATTTTTTTTCTTTGCTCAATTTGATTTTGTTTATGTACATATATAATAGCTCAGTGATTAGTTTTGACTCTTTCTTTGATCAGGCAGATCTTGAATTGAAATTTTGGTTCCAACATTGACTTTCAAATTAGTTAACTCTCAAAGTTTCACTTTTATCTCAGCTGTAAAATTAGAATTATCATAGCATGATTATGAACATTGCACAGATAATATGTATAAACTATATAGCCCAGGGTATGACACACAGTAAAAACAACACCTATTAAGAATTACTGTAATCATTATCACTAACATTTTGATACTAAATAAAAGAGGTGTGCATTATATGTGAAAACTTTCTCTTACTTTTTCATAGTAATTTAAACCTGAATTTTTATTTTTCATTTATCTGGCAACTTATTTGTCTGGTGTTCTTTTCACTGCTATATCCCCAGTCCCTAAAATCAGGTTGAGAACTTAGTAAACACGTAATATTTGTTGGTTTAATGAATAGTCATAGGCTTTCAACAAGAGAACCCTAGATGGGGGTTGAGGGTTGGGGGGAATTTTCTTCTTTTGTTTTTCAAGTGTGAACTACAATAGGCCCTGAGGCAAGAGCACAGATGTGTATCTCCACCCTTTTTGAATGGGTAAGGAAAAATACCTAGTGCTGATCAACAGAACACAACTTATTTTGCTAAATAATCCTGTCACGATTATGAACATTTTTTAAAACCGAAAAGCATGGCATCAAATAAATCAAAGTCATTTGTCAATCATGGCAAAATTGACTCTGACATTGTTTACCTGGATTCCAGACACTTGACTTTTACTATTCTGGCTTCATCTACATCCAAATATTAGAAAATGAGTTGTGTAATTCTTAGAGCTCTGTCATCCTATGATCACAGTACTTTTCCCATGATCAAGCTATATCTACTCCAAATCCCAAGACATTTTGATCATGAGGATTATAGTTTAAATGGAAAACTAGTGAATTTGGTAATAATGAAGTAAAGCAGATTTTCATGTTTCAGAATCAACTGTTGGCATCATGTAGCAATGAACCTAGACAGAGCTAAATCTACAAGAGAGGTAGGATATGGTATCCAGATAAAACCCTTCCACCTCTTCTGAAAGGAAACTATTTTGACAATGAACCATTGATCAATGGTAAAAGGGGCAGAAAGAACAGCAGCAGTCTTGTGCTTGAATACCAAAGATGACAAAAAGTCTTTTCCTTCAGAATGTGACAAACTATCCTTTGTCTTGGTAAATTGAAAAGATGCTTTGCAAATACTGCATGGTATACCATACCATGCTTTTATTGTTCTGACTTACACTTCTTACAAAACATCAATTATCACATATTTTAGAAAACTGCATTTTAAATTTTTCATAACTGTGAATGACAGTGAGTTTGGCAATCTTTTAATAAAATAAAGTAACATTTTTAATGAGTCAAAGGACAGTCAAGTGATATTAAGGATACCTTCTTGAAAAACATAGAAGTAATTGATAAAATTTTCCTAGAACAATTGTTTAATACATACATGTATACAGATACTTTGCAACAATTATAAAATGTGTTATAAATACAATATAGTGCTTTTAGTACTTGTACACATGTATGAAAATAAGTTAAATAAGAATTAAAACCTTGGAAATTATAACTACCATTTAAACAGACAATTTATTTGCTACCATTTATACGATGACTTATAAAACTAAGAAAACATTTTCTTCTACCTGGGCTATTCACTGTCTTTTAAAGCCATTATTATCATTCAAATAACCATACACTTATACCTTCATATAATGCAGGAATTTCAGTGATTTAAGATTATACTATTAGCATATATTTCCTCATGTTTAATTTATGACTCCGAAAGTTTAACTTTTTTCCTTTCTTCCTTGGATTGTAGGCATAGTGTTCAATTTCAGCTAATCCTTTCATCTTTTTTCAATCTAGATTTTGAAGGTTGAACTGAATATAATATTCCTTATAAAATCAGAACCAAGGTCAGCCTTTGAATTTTATGATCAAAATTTCCCACAGGAGAGAATACTAAGACCTGGGAATCAATCTAGCATCTGAAACCACCATGAGCTAATTACTGAACACTCCTCTGAAGGTCCTGGCTTAAAAAATAGAATATATTCTGTGATAAAAATTTTACAGCTGCAAGTACAAGTTAAAAATATTAACAACCAAATGGTTTCTTTAAGATACAATAATATAAGTACTTTTATATAAAAATGACCACATTGTGTTCTGGCAATTATTTGGTTCCTTTACTATGGACTCAGTGCATTTGCAAGCCCTTGCATAGCATTTTGACATGACAACATGTCCTATAAAAATACATCTGTGTAATTTTTTCTATGCAAATTCAGAATAGCTTCTCTTCTTAATGAATTATTAATTAATGGATACAGTAAATGAAAGCCTTCTCATGTTTGAAAATGTCCTTGTAAATGAGAATTAGGAAAAAGACAAACACCTTTACTTATTATCACTTCTAGCACTATCCAGAAGTAAGTAATGTTAACAGTTTTTTGTACTCCTTCAAAGTGCTTAAAAATATATACACACATTCTCATATTAGAGCCTCCTATTACAATGTTTCAGTAAGTATTTGACTAAAAGTATTAAATTTATCTAAATAAGACAACACATTGCACAATATGGGCAATTTGTTCAGTTTTCCTTAATTTACCTGTAGAGCTACCACATTGTTTTTTAATACCTGTGGATTATTTGAATATATAAAATATATATATATATATATATATATATATATATATTGCTGCTTGCTTTCCTCAATGATGAGTGTTTTAGTTGTTTCAAATAGCTCTTTCTTACAAAATAGCAATAACATCTTTGGACATACATCTTTGCACATACACAAATGTAAAATACTTTAGTTTTTGAATCCCAAATCCATGAGCATTATTTTTAAATCACAAAATATTGAAAGTAAACCAAAAAGTGTAGAGAAAAATGTAACAGCAGACATGTCCTTAACATCCATATTTAACAACTGTTAGCATTTAACCATATTTTTAGATCTATTAAAATGTGTTAGATTTTCACTTGAAATGAATTCCCTTCTTTCCACCAAGGAAAACTTGATCCTGAAGTTTGGGTTTACATGCTTTGTCAGTGTTTTATGTTTCACTACAATATGTGATATATATCCAAAAATGTTATGATTTGTCATCTTTAACATTTACATGAACTGCAAAATTATCTGTGTCCTTTTAAAAGTTGTTTTTTTTTTTGTTTTTTTTTTTTTCCACACAGCAATCATGCAAGTAGACATCTGGGGATCAAGTTCATTCATAATTTATAACTGCTGTATTACAGACAAATTTCAAAATATTACACATTTTATTTTTTCATTACCCTATTAATGGTCATTTAGTTTATTTAAATTTTTACTCTTGAAAAGAATTATTCACTAATTTATCTTGAATAGGTGTCCTTATGCATATACTCAAGTGATTTCAGTGTATCTTCTTAAAAGTAGTATTACTTTATAATAGAAGAGTTCAGATTCAGTTTTATTAAAATGTACTCTTATGCCATCCAGAGTGATAAAGCCAATTTACGGTTCTAATATTGGATATGAGAGTTAATGCTCGCTATATTTTTATCAACAGTTTTTAACACTTCATTTTATGAAAGTTTTATAAAATTTTAATTTATGACAATTTTATAGTTATTTATTGAAACTTAATTGTTTTAGTTTGTCTTTCTCAGATTACTAGAGAAGTTGAACAAATCTTCATAGATTGGTGATCAACTAGAAGGTTTCTTTTACAAAATTTATTTTGTTAATATTTCTTTTGCTGATTTGTATAAGTTACTTATATATACCTCCTAGTAATTTTTTGTTGTTGTTTTATTTGTTATAAATACCTTTTCACAGGCCAGGTTCATCTTTCAAATTATTATTTTTTTCATTTTATAAAAGATGATTTAATGTAAGCAAATGTCAATATTTATTTTCATGGATTGTATTCAGTACTGAGAATTAAAATCACTAGCATCCACATCTTGATTATCAGGATTAAGAACCTAGATCATCTATGTCAACATGACAACTATTTCTTTCAGGAAGTTCTTGCCCAGAAAATTAAGGTTGAAAAACAATAAATAACTTTATTGTCAGCAAACCAATTTGTATAACTGGACAACCTCTCTTCCATTAAAAGAATAGAAAGCTAAGCTAAGCAAACAGCTCACTTATGAAATAATAAATTACCTATCAAGATTAACTTCATGACCTTCACTTCCCAGTGTCCATCAATCCTACACTATTATGTTGTTGACTTGACCTGGTTGTCAGATTCTCACCTTGAAACCTCTTAAACCAATTGAGAGCAGAGTCAAAGATGTGTAAATATCTTCTGTGACCAATCAGTTTCTTTTCAGAATTATTAAGATCGTGAAAATGGTGTTCTCTCTTACTAAAATAAGTTTGATGAACCTAATTTGCTTGAGTAATCAGTTTTGCTTTGTGGTTTTCTGAAAGAACCACACAGTTGACGACTCTGAAAGTCACATTGAGATCCAGTCAAGACATCTTCACTGCTATACTTCAGAATCTCCAATTGAAAACATTGCACTCCTGGGAGGACCCTTAAGTCTCCTTTCAGAACCTCCCCCCTTCCTGGAGTCATAGTGAGATAGCTGTTGCATTGTGTCTGATTCTGATTTTTTTTTTTTTTTCCGGCCTTTCAGGCTACCAAATATTTCCGTAGGAATGAGCAGCACTTTTAGGAATCCTTGATTATCTGATCAGATATATAAACTCTTATCCTGGGTAGAAATCAGCCTCTTTAATAATAACATGGCTATCTGTTTTTGCCACATTTTGCTGTGAGTCATTAAGAGGAAGATCATAAAAATGAGGATGGATGTAGGACTGATATGGTCATCTCTTGAGCTGGATGTAAAGACTGATGAATTTAGGTTTAACAGAGTATTGTTCTTTACAGACAAATTTTCCTTGGTTCAACTATCAAAACCTTGTGAGAAATCTACCCAATCTCATCTTGCTTTGTCCCTAAGAATCTGGTCTGGAAGCAATCTCCTCTCTAAAAATGTTGTCTGCCAGGAATTGAAAATTTGTCAGGTCTGAAACAGAGGGAGCCAGCCATTAAGTTAGAGGCCTGAGAAATAAGATACACAAGCATTAGTCAATGAACAATTTTCAAATCCTCATATGTCTGGCTCATTGTAAGTTGTGTTCACTCCACATCAGATTACACCTTATATATATTCAATCTATGGATCTAAATCATGTGCTTATCTTTAAAAATGACACAGTTTCACCAAGGATAATTGACTTTTCAGTAGCCCTTTGGGAAACTTTCAATATGGACAAAATATTCATTTGAGAAGTACCTATAGGTAAAAATGGAAAGGTGTAAAATTACAAACATTCAATCATCTATATTTTGCATTAGTATGTAAAAGTTCCTAAAGAAATTTGAATTCCAGAATTGTTTTGATAAAAAAATTCCTTGACCAAGAAAAATTGTAAACCTACAAAGTGTTCTATTTCCCTACATCACCCAATTCACAACTTAAACACAGTGTTCTTTATTTTAGTGGCCATCTTCCCCTGTACTATGCACTTTCATTAACATGTCTCTACAACCTTCTTTATGACCCACTTTCCTTCATTTTCTCAAGCCAGAAACACCCACAGCTTAATTGCTTCTTAAAATTAATCTCCCTTTGAAACAGGCATGATCCTTATGGTTGATTTTAGGTCCTGGTATCATTATCTGCTGAGAACTATTATCTAAGAATTTTCAAAATTCTGAGACTATATAATTCAGCACTTCGGGATCTGTAACAATTGGTTTATATCCTCAAAGCAATCTCAGATGAAAAAAAAAAGTGTATAAAGACAGAGTGGGAAGTCTCTGATTTATAAGACTACAAATTGCATAGAACACAAAGCAGATTTGGAAAAACCCAGATGTTGCACAATATCTTTTGGAGGATTTACCCAGAGTCTTTCCTTTAAAAATAGATTGGACTCTAATTCAATCCTGTAGATAAGAAAGGATGACTCCATTGGAAACTCCCAGAATAAGTTAACAACACTGGACAGCATTCATAAGTGGATCCTGAAACAGATGTAACATTGTCTTTCTTTTTAATTTTTTATGACCATCCTTAAGCCATAATTAAATGGATTTAATTTGTGAGCCAAAACTGGTTTGGTAAATGACCCTACTGCCAGGTTCCTAACTCTTCACTGAACATTTGAAAAGAGACTTAGAACAAAAACAGACCCTAGTCATTAAGCATCTGAGGAGGGAACATCTTGATACAGACACCTGAGAATATTGTACACAGTAGTTCTCTCCCATTGAGGGAGAAAAAACAGCAAAGGCTGAGTGGAGAGTCTGAAGTTCACCTTCACTGGCAGTAATGAGGCACCTCCCTCTTCCCCACTGGGATGATGTCAGTGGAGGCTAAGAGAACCTGAACTTTTAGTAATGCCCAGTGATGATTGCTTTTTGTTTGTTTGTTTTGGATAATTGACCAGTTATTTGTATTTTACAATGCTTACCTGATATTTTCCCAGTGTCTCCTGTTTCATTCCCAATACTGTTTACTTATACTTTTTCTTTTTATTCTCAAAACATTTTGCCAGAGATTTGTTTTATATTGTCATTTTCTAGAATCAGCTTTAATTATTTCAATCTTCTCTATATAATTACTTTGTTCTCCATATTCACTCATATTACTTAATACTTTTTAGGTTCATAATCATTTTACTCTGATATATTGAGTTGATTAAGTATTAGTTAGAAATATATTTAGAGATAACAGTAAAGTTCATTGTAATTGTATATTAAACTAAATAGGACTTTATTTTTTTCTCTTATTCTCAGAAAAACGAGGTGGATAAATTGATGTAATCAAGATGACAACATAGATAGTTTCCCACTTCAGCCCCTCTCACAAGCCAACTAGCAACTATCTGTAAAAAAGACACAATTTTGAAAATCCCAGAACCCCAGGGTGAGGCTGAAGCACCCACCACCACCACCACCACCAAGTCTGAGAAGCACAGCATTATAAAGGTAAGAGGGGGTGAACTGCTACATTTGGACCATTATACCCCTCCCCCAGCCCAGCACAGCACTACACCAAGAGGACTCCCATAGGGCTATAGTCTCTCCAGTGGGAAAAGAAAGCCCAAGGTGGACATCCAGGTCCCTCAACATTGTAGAATGCGTCCTAGGAAGCCCACCGGGCTCTTGCCTCCTCACAGAAATCACTGATGGAAGCTGTGGAGCTAAACCACTGGAGATCAGATAGAGATGGAAAAGGGGGGAGGCTTACAGCAACCAGTGCTCAGACCTTGGAGAACCACATTCCTGTTTGCAGCAGCACTCAACCAGAGATCCCAGCCAGTGGCTCCCAGATGAGCGATTGCTGGATCATATGATAGTTCTATTTTTAATTTTTTGTGCAATCTCCATACTGTTTTCCAAAGCTGCTGTACCATTTACATTCCCACCAACAGTTTAAAAGGGTTCTGATTTCTCCACAACCTCACCAACTCTTATTATTATTTTTATTATTATTATTATTTATATTTTTACATCCACAGACTGAAATTTATTCTCCTTTCCCATACCTGGCCCAGTGGAGGAGAACACATATTTTTCCAATATTATGTTGGGTAGAGGAGGTCTCCCACTTAAGAGAAGAGCCAGGTAGAAAGAGGTAGAAAAACATCATATATACATAACATATGTACATAGACATACATAAACATACAGACACAAACAGAGACCCCATAGCTTTTATTCTAAAAGTTTAGCCATGAATCATGTATAGCAATAAAAAACTCAGTCTTTTATAAATAACAGTTGAATCCAAATTGTTTCTGGCATATGGAAAAAGTTAAGGTTACCCACTCACACAGCTAAAGCTTTTTACTAATATTTGTAGAGAAGACTTTTAAAATTTGTATTTGCCCTTGATGAGTAATCTTATGGAGGCTGTGATTTTTGGCAAGAGACCTTTTATGTCAGTCTGTATTTGTAAAAGTCTCTTCCTTCTGTTTTTTGTTTGTTTGTTTGGTTTTTTTTTTCAGTCTCCATGTGCAGTGTTTTGGTTACCTCCTGGGATGTTTACAATTCAAAGACATGTTAATATTTACAACTTCAAGAGATGGAGGAATAATGCAAGTTTTCTCCTAGGAGTTTTTGGGGTATATTTCTCTATGATCAGAGGTCTAGGGTCATTGCTATTTAAATTTTTTCTTTGTATTAGGGGTTGGAAGGTATGGGAACTCTGTCCATTTACTAGTCAATCACCACAACATCCTCCTTTTCATTTTCATCACTTCCCCGGGGATGCCACCTCTTATCGTCTTAATCAGGCTTTGTCATGAGTACTCGAACCCTAATTTGAGGTAGCTTGTGCCCTCCTTGCTTTGCAAAACAGCAGTCTAAGATCTCCAATTTATTATTCTGCTCTCCCATCTTTTCTGCCAGTCCCAAAGCTAGCAGAGTAGAATACAACAGCATGTCCTGCTATACTCTCAGATGTTTTTCCAACTTTCAAACTTGAGTTTCAGCCTCTAGTTGGGCACTGATGTCCAACTCAGCTGCCCGCACTAGAGGCCAGTCTACTATGGCAACCATTCGTTTCTCTTCTTGGCCACAGTGAGCTACGTGCAATTCTTCAAATAAGTACATATAGCAGCCAGCATTTTGGGGGCATCCACATACTCACAGAACAGTCCACAAGCATCTGACATACAGGCCACCCCTCCCCATATAGAGGTCGATGGACAACTCAAGATTTTCCCCAAGGATGCCTTTTTCCCATGGCCTATTCCTTTGGTTGCCTGGCTGGCTCAGCAACTGTTGGTTCACAAACTAGCTCCCATACATACAGGGCAAGGAGAGACTGAAGAAAGGCAGATCATTCCAGATCAGTAGGTAGCAGATTTTATAACAAGGGAACTTACTTATGAGGCTTATCTTGGGAATCTGTGAGATGAATAGATCTTCACACCAGCCTGCCAAATCTTAAAATCTTATAAGGAGGCCTTAACTGGTTTCAGTCATGTATACTGTCCAGATGGTCTCAATACCACATTACTATGACAAGGCTGTGTTCTTGAGGCAGCTTCTGGCAGGAGGAAAAGAAGCAGAATGTGCATTCCAAGGATATGGAAGGGAGTGAGGAGCCTCTGATTGCCCAGTTGTAAGTCTCAGGTTAACCAGAGTTAACGTTAACATTAACTCTTGTCCTCTCAATGACCTTCCACAACAGAATGTACTTAGGTGTTTGTTTTTAAATGACTTTTATCACAGTGAATTGCATTGACTATAAGTTTGCTATTTTTATATGAGAATGACCAAGAAATAAACACATGGACTATTATTTGCAGCAATATTTAAATTACTTCAATTTAAAGTATAATCATATTTAATAAAGGTGTGGTGTTATTATTTGGCAATAAAGCAGAAGAGGGAATATCTAGAAGAAATAAAAGATAGATAATGATGATAATAATATATAATTATCATAACATTAAAAGATCAGTGAAACCACATAAACTATTGATCAAAAATACAGGTAGGAAAGTTAAGAATATTTTTGGTTGCTTGCTTTGGCTAAGAGTAAGTGATTTACATCATTATTTGGTATAATAACAATACCATCTTGACACAGAATAGGATACAAAATTGTATAAAATTTTAAATAAACCATGATATTTCAGAGAAATTCCTTATTTAAAAACATAATGTGGTTTATCTGCCAGACTCTGGAGGGATATGTTTATTTCAAGTTGTTAATTTTGAGAGAAAGAATCAAGTGAAAAGTACAAGTTATTTTAAAATCCATTATAATTGATATGAAAAGGTAGTATATTGGCAATGAGTAGTGGGTGTATATATCATCGGTTTAAAGAAGGAATGGGGAGGGGCTGTGGCTGGAGAATACTTAGAACACATTATAAAGGAAAAAGATGTGTGGTGTTCAAAAGGTCTGTTACAGTGTCTTAGAGCCATAGCTTGCAGAAATATACACATTCACCAAAAGCTTGCCTGCCATCTGACATTCTGAACACATAGGTCTGTGCATTCAATCAAGAGACAAGAATTGAGATAGTTATTTTTCATTTACTTTTACAAAACCTTAGAGGAAAAATAAAACCTACATGATCTGATGGCAGGAAGTTGTTGGGATAGCAGTGTGAGGGATTAGTATTTGAGCTTCATGAATCTATGAATGGCAGTAGAAGTACAGTATGGAACGAATTCTAGGCAAGGTGCAAGTCTTAGAGAACTGAAGGCAAGAGGAGCTATACATGCAAGAATTTGCAGGGGACTGAATACACAAGTAGAATTAACACAAAACATCATTTATAATGTAGTAGTAGAAGAAAAGAAGAGATGTTTAACAAGTTTACCTTTGTGACAGGTTGTTGAAGTTTTGAAAACCAGGAGTACAAACTTCACTGCAGGCAACTGCAATATAACTCAATGATGTAAGGTTTTATTAGGATTTTTTTTCTGGCAAATGCCAGAAGACTTCGTGGAAAAGGAGATACCACTTAGAAGATAATTTCAATATTTTGAAAGTGAGGCAGTGCGTGAGGGTACAGAGAACTTATTGATTATGCAGGGATATTGGATTTTATCCAGAAAGCAATGAAAGTGTAATCTGCATTTAAAAAATTCTGCTTTGCAGTGTGGATAATATATGGAGGGGAGATAAGGCTGGAGGCAGAGGGATAAATTGGAGAACCCTGCTTGATTTGGAGGAGAAATAATCATGTTAGAAGATTATAGATTCAATAAATATTTCAGAGTTAGACTTGTCAGTATTCAACGATTAATTGAAAATGAAGCTGTTGAAGGAAAAGATCGTATTAGGGGAGACTCATGGCTCTCTGGCTTGAGCAAGTGGAAACATAGTATCATTCTGAAATGTAACAAGTAATTGGCAAGAAAAGCTATATGGTAGTGGGAGGTGGTGATGTGTGATGGTTCCTTTAGAACAGTTTGGAGCAGTAGGAACTCTCATTCACTGCCGGTGGGAATGCAAAATGTTACAGCCACTTTGGAGTTTGGGGAGGTTTATAACAAATCTGTAAACATACTCTTACTATATGATGCAGTAATCATGCTCCTTGGTATTTACTCAAGAGAGTTGAAAATTTATGTTCACACAAGAGCCAGCACAGGTATATTTATAGCAGCTTTTCTCATAATTGCTCATACTTGGAGGCAATCAAATGTCCTTCAATAGGTGAATGGATAAATAAACTGTGACAACCAAAAATTGGAATATTTTTCAGAGCTAGAAAGAAATGAGCTATCAAGCCATGACATGAAGAAACTTATATGCATATTACCAAGTAAAAGAAGTAATCTAAAAAAATACATACACATGATTCCAACTACATGCCATTCTGGAAAAGACAAAAACTTTAAAGACAGTAAAAAATAAAATCAGTGATTTCCAGGAGTTAGACGAGAGGGATGAATAGGCAGAGCACAGAGGATTTTAGGGCAGTGAAACTCTTCAGTTTGATCACTACAATGAAGGGTACATATCATTACACATTTGTCAAAACTCATAGAGTGTACAACACCAAGAGTAATTCCAGTGTAAACTATGAACTTTGGGTGTGATGATATGTCAACACAGATTAATCGAATGTAACAAATGTGCCATAGTGGTGCTGGGTGTCCAGGTAGAAGAAGTTGTATGTGTGAGGGCAGAGATGTGGACAAGGAGTATATGGGAACTTCATGTACTTTCTCCTATTTTGCTATTTTGTTGTGAACCTAAAACTGCTCTAAAAAAAAATAAACTTTATTAATTTAAACACACACACACAACCTCATGTGATCTTGGTAAGTTTCATATTTTGTATATATTTGTTTGTTTTTGACACACATAGTCCCAGAAAGAATATTTGGTGGCTTATAAGGATACAAGAATCTATATCTATGTCTGTATTCATATCTCATAAGATAGAGGAAAATATGGGAAAACTGAAAGAAAAGTTAGGATGAGTATAGAAATTAGTAATAAACTGAACATATCTATAATATTTACCTTCACACTTACACAGGCCACAATTTTTGGGTTTGAAATTTTTTAGAAACTCTTGTAGAAAAACATATTCTACTCATTTACACATTTCACAGTGATCACAAGATTAAATATGTTTTTGAAGGACCAACAGTTATTATTTAAGGATAATGTTTACTATAATAAAGTCCTTGATGGCATTGTCTTTTCATGGTTGCAGTGGAGCTTTGCTTCCTGATCTCGTGTTTTAGCATTTTCTCCTGTAGAGACTGATAAGGGATTTCACAAAAGCAATTTTGCAGGAGTGGTGGGTAGAGCAATAAAATGCAATCCAGTTACTAATTATTGATCTTATTGAACCCAGTGGCAGAACACAGCATAAAGTATCCTATATGAAGGACTCCATATACAGTCTGACAACCAAACAAATGTGTACTCAACCAATCTTTCCAGTATAATTCCCTGTTGAACATGAAAGGTCTGTGCATATAGACATGCAGGCATTCAGAGAAGATGAATGGCTTTAGTTTGTCTTAAGCTTCTACACCCTGGGTTGCATATGCATGCTGTCCATTAGGGAGGAATTCATGCAGTGAGACATGGAAAGAGAAAAGTAAAGACTAGGGCAAAGCAGATCAGCATGCTTCAGGTTGAAATATTCTTATAAGTCCCTGAATGTATTGTGACTTGTGTTACCCTATACACCTCTTGGAAAGGCACTCTCTTTGTTTATATCAAATAAAAGAGGTACTGTAAGTTATAAATCACTCAATTTCACCTGTAAAAATATATTTACGTCAGGTATAGATTTGAGTTGATATTATGTATTCTCTTGGAACATGAGAATATGAACTGTGGCAGGCAAATGTGGCAGAGCAAACAAAATCTGCTATGATGCACTTACAGTGTTCTGTGAAGAAACCTTTCAACATTTAATTGTAACCTCCAACTTTACCTAACCAGTGGAAACCACAGAATTTCACTTTAATATATCTTTTATTCTTAAATTAAACATTCACTTCATTATCCTTTATTTTACTGTCCAGCTGGGTAGCTTGAACACAAATAAGAATAAATACTAAATTACTTCTGCCTCAAGAAACACACAATTATAGTATTTTAAGAATTAGAAGTCTTGGGAGAATGTCTATTTAGATCTTCTGCCCATTTTTGGATTGGTTTATTTATTTGTTTTTTTAATATTGAGTTGCGTGAGCTGTTTATATATTTTGGAGATAAATCCCTTGTCAGTTGCTTCATCTGCAAATATTTTCTCCCATTCTGAGGGCTGTCTTTTCGTTTTGTTTATAGTTTCTTTTGGTGTGCAAAAGATTTTAAATATAATTAGGTCCCATTTGTTTATTTTTGTTATTATTTTCATTACTCTAGAAGGTGGATCAAAAACGATCTTGCTGCGTTTTATGTTAGTGTCCTGCCTGTTTTCCTAGAAGAGTTTTATAGTATTTGGCCATACATTTAGGTTTTTAATCCATTTTGAGTTTATTTTTGTGTATGATGTTAGGGAGTGTTCTAATTTCATTCTTTTACATCTAGCTGACCAGCTTTACCAGCACCACCTTTTGAAAAGACTGTCTTTTCTCCATTGTATATTCTTGCATCCTTTTTCATAGATTAGGTGACCATAGATGCATGGGTCTATTTCTGGACTTTCTATCCTGTTCCATTGATCTATATTTGGTTTTGTGCCAGCACTGTACTGTTTTCATTACTGTAGCTTTGTAGTATAGTCTGAAGCCAGGGATCCTGATTGCTCCAGCTCTGTTTTTCTTTCTCAAGATTGCTTTGGCTGTTTATGGTCTTTTGTGTTTCTGTACAAATTGTAAAATTTTTTGTTCTAATTCTGTGAAAAATGTCATTGGTAATTTGATAGGGATTGCATTGAATCTTTAGAATGCTTTGAGTAGTGTAGCATTTTCACAATATTGATTCTTCCATTCCAAAGCATGGTATATCTCTCCATTTGTTTGTGTCATCTTTCATTTCTTTCACCAGTATCTTATTGTTTCTGAGTACAGTCTTTTGCCTCCTTTGGCAGGTTTATTCCTAGTTATTTTATTATTTTTGATGCAGTGGTGAATTCTCCAAAGAAGACATACAGATAGTTTAAAATGCACATGAGAAGGTGTTCAACATTACTAATTATTAGGGAAACGCAAATCAAAACTACAGTGAGGTATCACCTCACAGCACTCAGAATGGTCATCATCAAAAAATCTACAAACAGTAAATGCTGGAGAGGGTGTGGAGAAAAGGGAACCCTCTTGCACTGTCAGTGGGAATGTAAATTGATACAGCCACTATGGAGAACAGTATGGAGATTCCTTAAAAACCTAAAAGTAGAGCTATAATATGATCCAGCAATCCCACTCCTGGACATATATTCAGAAAAGATGAAAACTCAAATTTGAAAAGATACATGCACCCCAATGTTCATAGCAGCTCTGTTTACAATAGCCAATATGTGGAAGCAACGTAAATGTCCATCAACAGAGGAATGGATAAAGAAGATATGGTACATATATACAATGAAATATTACTCAGCCTTAAAAAAGAACAAAATAATACCATTTGCAGCAATATGGATGGACCTATAGATTGTCATACTGAGTGAAGTAAATCAGACAGAAAAAGACAAATATCATATGATATCACTTATATGTTGAATCTAAAAAAAATTATACAAATGAACTTATTTACAAAACAGAAATAGAATTACAAATGTAGAAAATAAACTTATGGCTACCAAGGGGTAAGCGGGGGGAGGGATAAATTGGAAGATTGATATTGACATACATACATACTATATATAAAATAAATAACTAATAAGAACCTACTGTATAGCACAGGGAACTCTACTCAGTACTCTGTAATGGCCTATATGAGAAATAATCTAAAAAAAGAGTAGTTATATGTATATGTATAACAGTTTCACTTTGCTGTATAGCAGAAACTAACGCAACATTGTAGGTCAACTATACTCCAATAAAAATTAAAACAAAAAATAAGTCTTAGGACATCATAAACTTGATGATGTAAAACTCAGTCTTGTTAATGACAAAAATCTATTGCATGATATTTTGGTCAATACAGATTTTAAGTTCAAATACCAACATGGTTCAGGTTAACCTAACTGATAAAGTTGGACAGCTGGAATCTGTGATTAAAAATAAAGAAATTGTCATCAGCCAATGGTATCTTGAAAAATCATGACACTGAGTTGTGCCATATCTTTTGATTTTCTAAAAGTAATCTGGAAATGAAGATTTTACATTTAAAACAGACAGGCTATATATAAAAATCAGACAATTCTAAACATGTGTATATATATGTATATGTATTTATCTCTTCACTTCTGCAGGATGGTCCTACCCAAATAAAGGCTTCTATTTAACAACACCAGATTAGGCAACCATTAACAATGTGAATAAAGTTATTTTAGGCATATGACTGAAATATATACATATATAGTGTTTCAGAGAAACAAAAGATTAAAATTACATGAAAACATTTTTATTGTTTAGAGAAATGCAAATTGATTCCATTCATGTTCTGAAATCTTTGTATATCCAAAATGTTTTATAATTTTCAAAATTAAATTCTCTATGTAGGTTTATGCTTTGAAACAGTATAGTTTTAATGTTAACTCATAATTATATATTGAAAAAATTCCATTGAAAATGTAGAAAAATGATATCAGTTGTTCAGTCACATACTAAAAATAGTTTTTCTTACTGTTTCAGTAATATTCATGTATTTAAAATTTTAAATAATATTTTGTCATTGTTGAAAACATTGACAAATAAATATATAAATTAAAAACATGCTGATAAACCAAAGAGATAGGCAGCATTAAACTTATGGTGAATTATCTCCCTGATGTTTTATTTGAATACATATAACCAATAGAAAAATTAAAGTAATATTGGCTTTACAGTTCTATGATCTGCCTCGTAACTTTTATAATATAAACATTTTTATACCATTATACAGTCTTTGAATGTTTACTTTTTAATGGCAATAAGATATACATCATATAATTACTCCATAGTTTATTAAGTAAAACTAATAGTATTAGATATGTATGATACTTTCAATATTTTACTATTATGAAAAATGCAATGAAAGACATCTTAATTCATCAATATTTCTTGTCCTCATTAGGATAATTTGCTAGGGAAATTCTGAATCAACAAACACAAATACATTTACTGCCAGAAGGCTTTCTACCACTTTATGAAAATTTCCATCTCTGCATAGTCCCGCTAGCTATATAAATAATAAACAAAATTTTGTCAATTTGATTGATGAAAATCACATGAAATCTCTACTCTTGATTGTTTCCTAATGAGTATGAGCATATTTTGCTGTGTTTTCTGACTATTTATATTTCTTTTCCCACCAATAATTTTTTTTAATTATACTTGCTCATTTATCTAATTGGAAAAAAGTGATTAGCAATATATTTTCAAGGACTCATGTATTAAAAACAATAATCCTTTCTCTATCATACTTATTGCAATTCTTTTCCTATTTTTTCATTCTTTAATATTTTTACTAAATTAAAGGAATGTGCAGGAGACTATAAATGTCTAATATTTACATGTCTATGTCATTTTGCAAAATATGGTAATAGCAAAAACAAGAAAAAGCTAAAAAATTTATTTATATTTACTTTGGATATATAATCATTTTCTTATGAATTTACTCTCACTTTATAAGAGATTCTATTTCTTGTGTCAACTTGAGAACAGACAATCTTTAGAGAAAGGTGAAATGATTGGCTTAATAAAATTGTAGCAAACTAAGGAAAGTTAGGCAAAATAATATGATTCAGAGTTTGACCATAGGCATGAGGAGAAACTGCCAAATATAGAAAAGATGAAGATTTCTTTAAAACAATCCCTCTCACACCTGCTCTAAAGATGATTGAATGTATGGTCTATTCTGTAAATGCTTGTAACAGAAATATATCTTGATTCTAGTCCTAATTAATATTCCTGTTGTATAATTCCATATTAAATTGGATCATAGTAAAATACTTCCATAATGTTTAGAAAGAATTTAAAATTGTCTTTACTTTCAAGTAGGAGAGTAGAGAATAATTTTAGCACTCAACACCTTTAACTGGTCCCAGAGGAAAAAGAATACACTTTTCTGTAAAAGAATGTGACTATGTTGCAGAGCTTCACTCTTGTGATTGTGAATTTGCAGTAGGGAACTTTGACAGTTGGGAAAAAGAAAAAAATTAATTGATACCATGTAATATTAAGTATAACCATAGCATAAGCTGGAGCTTTTAAATTGTTGCCAGCTATATATTTTATTCAAATATCATCCCCCAAAAAAGAATGCATCATTGAAATGAATTTTCTTGAATAATCTATGAGATAATTCCATGGTGTATTATGAAATACAACTTAAATCACTTTATACAGCTTAACTTTTGCCTATTATGGATTGCATTTTTGATAATGAACAAGAGAGCTGAATGAAAAACAATTAAGATGGTATATAACTGCACATGAGTGTGAGATTCTTGGGAAGAGGAAGGTTAAGTGATGGGTTATGACCATTCTCTTCTCATTCATGTAATAAAGGTTTATTGTTTATATAAGTAATCCAAATTGCCTTTGTATTAATCTGAGCAATAATCTTTGCTTAATCTTACTTTGAGATACAACAGTTGACAAATGCTACCACTTTGTTTAACTTTGAATTATATTAGTTTTAATTTAATCAATGGTCTTATTTAAAACATATAAAATACACTAATGAAAGAATGGTAAATATTAAACCAAACTGAGAAGCTTCCTGAATTTTATATAGTTTATATACCTATCTATAGAATATTAGTGGATAAATTGTCATTAAGAAAACCAAAAATGAATCACTGATAAATCATTGCCATGAAAGATGTCTGAGTGACTAATTATTAATGATTAAAACCAATGTAATCATAAATGATTTCCCAATGGGGTGATTTAATTAAATACTGAGTTATAGAGAGATGATGAAGTTAAGATAAATTGGAATCAAGTAGATATCAATCAGGATCTAAGAAGAATTAAAGGTCAAAGATACTAGAAAATTTTGTCACTTTATTTACATGAAACATTCCTGGGACCACTCTTTCAAGCTGGCTTGTTGAATAAATAAATATTTAGCAGCAGAATTGATCATAATTAGTAGGAGTTTAAATTAGAGAAATGTTTCTTAGGAGAGAATGAGAACAACACATGGCACTTGACACATATTAGGAGTTTAATAAATGGTAAATAAAATTTAAGACTAAAAATAGGTGGGGAAATGCAAATCAAAACTTCCTCTGCTTCTAATAGATGTTTATTGAATGTCAGATTTAAAATAGCTACTCAAATATAAGATAGTTTAATCAATTGACACCTAATTTGATATTTATATCTTGCCAAGTACAAATTAAGCACCTGTATATACTCCTGAAGATTAATACATTCATATGAATGCAGTTACAATTTTAGTATTTATAAAGTTTTAAGTTAATGATGCAAAGAGTAATTCACTGCATACATTTAAATTTCTATGTATTATGACTATTGATTTACCGTTTTTTTAAAAAATCCATTTCCTTTGGGTATATTTGCATGATAAACATATAATACAATCATACACTGTAGAAATCATAAAATTGAAATTGGAAGTTGCTCTACATACAGTATAAAAATCAAAAAATGGAAAAATTCTCAATAGTGAGAAAATTGAAATGCAGTATTGTACTTCATTTAAAACATCCATATAAAGGACAATGAGTCTGAATTTGCATGAATATATGATTTTATCTGTGACTCTCAAATACATATTATCAATATTTTAGAATTATCATGTCATATAACATTGATATAAGTAATAGTTCAGTGCAAAAAAATTATCATAGCCATGAAGTGGCAAAGAAGCAAAGATAAATGACCAAAGAAAAATTTTAAATGAGAAAGAGTTTAAAAAAAAATGATCAGGAGGGGATGACCATTTATTAAGTGTCTACTATATTCCAGAAAATGTGCTATGTATTTTCACATTGTTTAATTTTCCAAAATATCCTGGCAGGTATTTTTATTCTCATTAGTTCAGTAAATAAATACCAGTTTGATGAGTTAAAGGCATGAATTATGATTCTCTCTTTTCCAGTGGGAATGATTCAGAAATGATTAATACATTTTTAAAATTATGCAGTTAGACAGTGACAAAAAAGTGCTCAATCATAATTGCAAAACTTACATTTTTACCATTGTATCATGCTGAATTTTAGTATAATAGAAGTTAAATCATGCCTAAACTGAGATAAACTTGTACCATTGTTCCTCTTAGTTTGGAAAGAGAGTTCAACTTAAATCCTGATAATGATAAACATGACCTACAACACTAAATCCTGATAATGATAAACATGACCTACGAGAAAGCCAGAGTCTACCTAGCTGTGCTGATAACTAAGTGACCAAAGTTAACACTGGATAGGGATTTGCAGGAGGGAGTACAGAGTTCTCTAGTCCTATATGAATAACCGTGGATCAACTGGCTCACCTGAACAGCACTAGCCCACTAGTCCATTGTGTCTCTGTGCTCTACTTATCTAAGCCTTATAGACCTTGGACACATCACATGATCAAACCACCTTGTCCAAACATTAAGCATGATGCTCACCTATCTTTACTGCAGAACTGTAAGTACTGATTTCACAAGACAAACTTTTATTCCCTTTCAGAGGCTATAAATGACTAATTATATTCACCAAATAAATTAAAACTGCCTACAGTCAGTTTATTTACCACTGTGAATTCTGAGTTTTCAGTTTTTACATGAAAATGTCCACCCTAGCTCCATCAAGTTGCTCCATCAAGTTTCAGGACATGTTAGGAAATTGTTCACAAATAATAACATTTTCATTACAAAAGAGCTCCATCTAAGTGAGTTTACAGATTAGGTTAGGGATGTTCCATACAATTCTAAAGTTACATTAAAAAGCTATATATAAAAAGTTACATTAAAAAGTTATATATTAAAACACATTTCCAGAGAAAACGGTTCACAGTTCTCATATTGTATCTCTTTATTCCATGGCATTTTCCTTTATTCCATGGTTTAATGACTAGTTGCTAAAAAACTAGTCAAAGATAAGATTAAGCAGGAACTATCATGAAATGACAAAGAAAGAAAATTGAGAGTATTTAAAACCTAAAATATTTATTAAATACTGTCAAATTCACCTCTATAGCTGTTGGACTATTTTAGATTCCAAATGAAATGTCTGAGAATATCTGTTTCCTCAAAACTTTGCCAAATGGGTTTTTTCTCACATGTTTTCTGCTTGTTTTTTTTTCCAATCTGATAGACAATAAAGGTATGTCAGGTTAGTTTTCGTTTGTATTATTTGTAAGTTTGGCATCTTAAGTTTTTAGGCCATTTATATATATTTTTTGTGAATTATCTGTTCATGAATTGGCAATATTTAATAATGCTACAGGGCTTCCCTGGTGGCGCAGTGGTTGAGAGTCCACCTGCCAATACAGGGGACACGGGTTTGTGCCCCAGTCCGGGAAGATCCCACATGCTGCAGAGGGGCTAGGCCCGTGAGCCATGGCTGCTGAGCCTGTGCGTCCGGAGCGTGTGCTCCGCAATGGGAGAGGCCACAACAGTGAGAGGCCCATGTACCAAAAAAAAATAATAATAATGCTACATATGCATTTACCCTTTGACCTAGTAATCTTCTTTTAGAAACTTATTGTTTACTTTTAAAAATATCAAAATACATGCATGCATTTTATATACATTATCCATAATGCCATATATTTATACATACAAATGCAAAAGGTTTTTCATTGAGCCTTTAATTTTAATAACAAAATATTGCAAGCACAGGAACAGGTAAGGATTTATTCTCTCACCACCATTATTCAAACTTGTATGGAAAGTCTCAGCTACTGCAATAAGAAAAGGAAAAGAAAAAATATATATATTTACATACACATATTAGAAAAGAAGAAATAACGCTTTTTATTTGCAAAAGACATGATTATCTGTGTAAAGTATCTCGCTTACCCCAAAAAATACACACAAATATTCCTGGAACTAATAAGCAAGTGTAGCAGGGTTGCAGGATACAAGGTTAATATACAGAAGCCAATTATTTTTCTATATATCAGCAGTGAACAATTGCAATCGAAAATTAAAAGAAAGTACCGTTTACTGAATCATCAAAACGTAAGCATAAATCCAGCAAAATATGTATAGAATTGATATATGAAAAACTACACAATACTTCTGAAAAGAAACAAAGAAGATCTTCTGTGTTTGTTGATTGGAAGACTCAATATTTTTAAGATGTCAATTCTTCCCAGCTTGATCTATAGATTCAATGCAAACTTCATCAAAATTTTAGCAAGGGATTTTGAAGATATCAATAAAGTGATTTTAAAGTTTATATGGAGAGGCAAATATATAGAAGAGCCAAAAGAATGTTAAAAAAGAGCAAGGTTGAAGACTTACGGTACCTGATTTCAAGACTTAATATAAAGCTACAACAATCAAGACAGTGTGATGATGAAATTAACACACAATTTAATGGAGCAGAATAGAGAGCCCAGAAACATTCACACAAATGCAGTCAAAGGCAAGTCAAAGGAGCAAAGGCAAGTCAGTGGAGAAAATATATTCTTTTCAACAAATGGTGTGGGAAAATTGGACATCCATATGCAAGTAACTGAAACTAGACACAGAACTTACAATATTAACACACACACACACATACACACAAACTAAACGGTAGACCTAAATGTAAAATGTAAAACTATAAATCTAGGATAAAATAGGATAAAAGATATAGGATCTTGAGATTGGTGATAAGTTTTGAAATGTAAGAATAAAAGCAAAATACATAAAAGAAAAAAATTGATGTTACGATTTTAATAAATATAAAATTTAAAACTTCTCTGCAAGTGACACTGTAAATAGAATGAAAAGACAGGTCATAGACTGGGAGAAAATATTTGCAAGGCACATATCTGATAAAGGACTTGGATCTAAACTGTATAAAGGATTTTTAAAACTCAACAATAAGAAGACATATAACCTGATTAAAAATGGGCAAAAGACATGAACAGATACTTTGCCAATGAATATATACAAATGGCAAATAGCCTGTGAAAAGATGCTCAACATAATTTGTCGTTAGAGAATTTGAAATTAAACATCAGTGAGATGCCATTAGCACCTGCTAGCAAAGCTAAAATCCCAAAACTCCAACAATACCAATTTCTGGCAAGAAATGTGGAGAACAGAAATGCTTATTCATTTGTGTGGGAATGCAAGAGTACAACTTCGGAAGACAGTTTGTAAGCTTCTTATAGAGCTAAACATTGTCTTATCATAAGAATTGGCTATTGCAGTCTATGTTTAGCATTTTCTGCTTGTAAGTATTTACCCAATGACTTTGAAAACTTAAGTACATACAAAAATCTGTATGCAAATGTTTATAACAGCTTTTTCCTTAATTGCAAAAACTCGAAGCAAACACAATATCCCTAATAGATAAATGGAAACATAAACTCTGTTACAACCATACAATGAAAAATTATTCATCAACTTTAACAAATGAGCTATCAAGACATGGAAAGAAATGGGTGAATAAATGCATATTGCTAAGTAACTGAAACTGTTATGAAAAGGTTACATACTGTATGATTCGATTATATGACATTCTGAAAAAGGTGAAACTTCACAGTGAAAACATCACTGGTTTCCAGTGTATTGGAAGTGGGGGTTAGAAAGGTGGAACATGGGATTTTCAGGGCAGTGAAACTATATTATATGATATTATAATGGTAGATACATGACACAAGCATTTGTCAAAACCCATGAAACTTTATAGCATAAACAGTGAACCTTAATGAATGCAATTTTTAAAATATCATTTAGGAGGTCAGAGAATCCCACGTTGGAATGCTGAATATGACAAAATAATCTAACTCTATTACAGACGTATAAAAGAACCACACAGAAGATGATGGGAAAAGAATGTGCTGACCTATATAATTTTGTAAATGAGCAGAGTCTGTAAGACTAAAGGCAAAAGAAACTGTACATAAATATTATACATAAGTACTATACTTTATGAGGTTGTTTCTTGTGGTGGCATGGTTAAGATTTTGATAACATTATACATATTTAATGGAATTGAACTCTTAATATATGGATGGCAGATCATAGGAGTCAGGTTTGTTACTACTGGAGTGTGAGGTTACATATAAACATTGGGAATAGGCTAAGATGATACATAGAGTAATGGACTGGAGTTGGAGACATTATTATGAACTCTTGTTTAGGTTAATATAGATATCAGTGTTTACCTGTAGAAAAACTTACAGATATGTGTCTATACATAGGCACTATGCACATATGTATTTCTTAGATCTATAGGCTGAGAGGCCTTAGAAGCAATCATACCCCAGTAGCAATGAAAACACCTACTACTCAGATATTTGCCATACTCATATTTACCATATGCCAATTAAAGGAACCACACTGATTGGGAAATGTCTGATTATAGGACTAGGGCAAGAAATGTACAAGATGAACTTGAAGAATCTTATGACAGAGTAAGAAAGTGCTTAGAAAAAATATCACATTGATAGGGCATATGTCAAGAGACACAAGAGCCAACTGAAAGAGCTCCCAATGGCCAAAACTGGGACAATTTTAGAAATAAAATAACATACCATTGATTTATAAACCAAGGGTAAAATAAATGAGTCCATATAAATAAATGATCTGATAATTAAGTAAATGTGGAAGAATAGACAAATCTCTGGGTAGAAGTATTGTAAATAATTTACAAAGGTACTGCACTTTCAAGGAGATAGAGCAAAATTTCCGCTCGTGTGGGTATGCATAGTGACTTGCTTCCAAAGAATACAGTATGAAAAGTGGAGAAAAATAAAGAGCAACTTAACAGTGGAGAAACCTGATTAATGTTAATATCAACAGTGATAAGTTATATTAATAGTATATACTCATGATATGAAAATTACAATTTATCTCTGTGGTCTTTCTCATAAAATACATAACCTCAATCTAATCACAAGAAAATCAATAGACAAATCCCACTTGAGGAACATTCTACAAAACACATGACCAGTTCGTCAAAACCGTCAAGAATCAGGAGAGCTGTCCCTACATTTTACAGGGCCATGGACACTGTGGTCTGGTCAGTCCCATACACCAGAGGGGGATTTACACATGTCCAAGAAGGTCCTCCACAGTGCCTGGCCCCCTGAGTACTAAGTACTAAGAAAGTACTGTTCTCCGTGCTGAGGAGAACTTCAGCACTCCTCTCCACACTTTATTCCCCAGCGTGGTGAAAGGATTTGGAATCATTTATTAAACAAAAAGTTTAAGGAAAGGTTAACCCTGTGGCTCTCTCTCAGGACCTAACAATTACAAGCCATGTACATTCTCCTTTGGAAGAGGCCTGCAAGTGCCTCTAGGTGCTTTATTTGACCTAGAAGGTAAATTTAATTCGGGAGAAGAAAACTCTAAGCCCACTGTGAAAACTAAGCCATATTTTCTGATCTGGTTTTATGTTGATTTTTTACTCATAACTCTTGTGTCCATTTTTCAATTGGCTTAGAATTTAGAAGGTAAATATTGTTATTTCATGTATGCAAAAACCCCAATATTTAAAAGCAAATAGCACCTGTAAACTTTAAAATGACACAAATAAAATTTATGGACAAAATCATGTACTCATGTATACCATGGTTTGAAATCATACAGACAAGGGTTAGGCAGGTTGCATGAATGTCTGGGTCAGGTTAAATATAAAACAGAGAGAGTGGCGGTGCCAATAAAGTATTGGTGAGTGCATGACCTGCATAAGAACATTCCCACTCACTAATTTTGACACTGTTAGTCAAAGAAAACATTTGGAAAATCGGCTTATCCTGGGGCTGCTAGAATGCATTTTCTTTGAGATTAGAGATTGATAAGATTCGGAATGTCCTTTACTTATGTATTTTGTGTTGAAATAGCATAAAGTTAATCATGATAGGTCACATATTTTCAATTTTTTTCAACAATTTCTGATAGCTATATCAATTCTAAGAATATCTAGTTTTATCTTGGAAAATTTGAAGTCTCAGGTTTATCATTTTCAATTTTGTGATGTTTGCTTGCCCTAAGTAATAAATACTCTGTATCATAAAGTGCTTAGAAGCTGTTGATTTCCAAGTTCTTTATTTACATATGTGTGTACTACCCAAAATCCAAATGTGAACAGGAATATCATGTCAAACTTTTATTTACAACATAAAAACCTGTGATAAAACTGATAGAAATTATTGATATGTAAGTGAAACTTAAGAATAAACATTTTGGATTCAGTTTGAAATATAACTACATCTGAGGCATTATAAACAAAATAGCAATCATCTTCCTTGGGATGGTTTGAATAAACATTACTGAAGGTCAAAGATTTAATGGTAATCTTTCAAGTTCCTCAACAATTTTCTTATTCTCTGATTCAAATTTCATGGAATAGGCTTCCATATGTTCTTATATTGCTAGGAAATAATATTAGTGTTCAGGAATTTTGACACTATTAGACTACATTTTAACAGAAATTAATAAAATACAACACCAAAATGACATGTTTCTTCCTTTACACCCCAAACACAAATATACACATGAGCAGACACCCTACCACCCACATATGCAGAAGTATGCCTATACTTTCAGTTAATGGCACTCGTTACTTCTTTGTAAATTTGAAGCAATCAGTAGAGAACTTCCACAGACTTCTAATACCATATTGCCTCACCTTTCAGCATCAGAGCTACATATCCTCCCTTCCTGCCTATTATCAAGGATGAACTTTACATGAATCTTTATCATTCCAGTCACTGTGATACTAAATCCCACCACATTTCAATATCCCACCCATGGATATTGCCTCCTGCAATGTTCTCCTCTTTCTCTCTTCTACATCAAAATTTCCTTTTTTATAATAATTCTCATTATCGTTCAAACATTGCTTAATTTCTTCCATTAAAAAACAGAAAAAGAAACCCTTCTCTTGATCACACATACCTTAAGGAGATATCACTTTATTTTGCAATACTACTCCTCAAAAGAGTTCTCTGTATTTGCTGTCTCCAATTCCTTTTTACCCATACTGTCTTAAATCCATTCTCTGGCTTTCAGTCCCAGTACTCCAACCAAATTACTTTTATTATGAAAGCCAATGTTCTCCACACTGTTGAATCCAATGGTCAGTTTCTGGACCTAATTTTATTTGAGCTACCAGCAACATTTGGTGTAGGTGATCATCTCCTATTCTGTAATTCATTTCTTCACTTGGTTTCCAAGATGCCACACTTACTTTATTTTCTTCACACATTATTTGCAACTCTTTCTTATACTTCTTTACTGGGCATAATTTCACTACAATCACCTTGCATACCCAGTTTCCCTTACCATTATCTACCTTTTTTCCATCCATTTGAAAATCATCTTGTGACATACTATACTTATATGTATTGTTGATTCTTTATTGTCCCTTATTAAACTAGTAAACTATAAGTGCAGGGCTTTTAATTTTATTTTTTAGTTCACTGGGAAATCCCAAGCGTTGGGACATAGTGGTTGCTCCAACAATACTTACTGAATAAATGGACAAAAAGTTCCCATGGCATAACTTCATTTATGTCACACTCTTATGAACCTAATTGCACCATTTAGCATATCTTGAATTACTGTGTGTGTGTATATTTATAATATGCCTCATGATGATTTTTAGTGTACCTTAATGGTGATTTTTTCCCTATACTGTGTGAAACCACGCTCAGCAAGAAACCCTAGAGCTGACTGTTTTCACCAGCTAGCTGCAGTATGTAAAAACAAACACATTCTATGATGTGTTTGTAGTTCACCTTTTTTTGGGCTATTGATGTTATTTCTCATGGATTTTGGCTAAATATATATATGTATGTGTTTTGACTCATGCCTGTTAAATTGAAAAAGGCTTTTCTATCTTTGTCCTCATTCTGTACCCATTTTTCTACAGATTTTTCATGTCACATAGTGCTCAAGTGTACACTCCAGAATTCGAATGCTAGCTGAAATCCCAGCTCTCTCTTTCCTAACTGTGTACCCTTGGACAAGCTATTCAGTATCTCTATGCCTCAGTTTCTATATCTGGAAATTAAAGATAACAATTGTACATCTCATAGGATTTTTTTTGTGTGTGTGTGTGGTACGCGGGCCTCTCACTGTTGTGGCCTCTCCCGTTGTGGAGCACAGGCTCTGGACGCGCAGGCTCAGCGGCCATGGCTCATGGGCCCAGCCACTCTGCGGCATGCGGCATCTTCCTGGACCAGGGCACGAACCCGTATCCCCTGCATCAGCAGGCAGACTGTCAACCACTGCGCCACCAGGAAAGCCCTCATAGGACTTTTGTGAGGATTAAATAAGAACACCTATAACAGTGTCTGGCACATAGTAAGTGCTAATATTATGTGTCTTTCACATTTCTGCTAGAGTATCAAATTCTTGCTTCTTTCTAACTTCTTCCCATAATTTTTTTTTTTTTTTTCCTGAGAGCACTTGATCAAAGAAAACATGTAAAAACTGAGTCTTCAGATTTTTAGTGTAGAATTCAATTTCTGCTTGATCATTTAAAAAAATGTCACTTACGCTTTTGTCATGCTCTTGGTCACTGTCTCTATCTCTCACTCTCACTCTTGCTGTCACTCTGTCTCAAACTTATGCACTCTGTGTTTATCAAGGGTGGTTTTTCTTTGTTGTCCATATATTTTTCATCAAATAATTATTTTTTCAGGAACTTTCAGTAAAATTTTCAGGTAGAAAATTTTAGGTGGTGCCCTCCCCTTTTTGAATTTTACAATGGACACAAGTCTCTCAATGCTAAGAAATGTGGGCACCTTGACAACTCCTGTGGAATACCCCCAGGCATCCTAGGAAGTTGTAGCTAAAGGCCTCTGCAATTGTTTGGGGATTTCTGCAATCCTCTCTTAAGCATAAGATGATAGTTGTATGGACTGCCTTATCCAAAGTGCAATGGTATCAATAACTGCAAAGTTGACAACTCCCTTATTAATGAACTAAGTATGTTCTCTATAAGGAACCAAAATGTCTGAAAATCTTCCAACAGTTAGAATTAATATTTGGTATTATTTTTATGCTCAGTTCTGTGAGTATCATTAAGAACAGCTTTGCAGTTTAAAATAATGGTATGCTGGAGCCAGCTCACGTGCTTTCAAATTTTTTATCTAGATTGTGATACTTAACATCTAAATATATTATTCCTCATGAAGCAAATCTCTTCTCCACTTTATTGCATGTGTTCTCTACCTGTCACAGTTCTTGATTGCAAACACACTGGTTCAAGCAGATTTAAGTGCAAAAGCAGTTTTAGTACTGAATCACTCAGAGTAATGCAAGAAAAAGTGGAGAACCAGTTTTGGAAAACAGAAAAGAAGAAAGACTTTTTTTTTTTTCTTTTTTGCAGTACGCGGGCCTCCCACTGCTGTGGCCTCTCCTGTCGCGGAGCACAGGCTCCGGACGCACAGGTCCAGCGGCCATGGCCCACGGGCCCAGCCGCTCTGTGGCACGTGGGATCCTCCCGGACCGGGGCACGAACCCACGTTCCCTGCACCGGCAGGCAGACCCCCAACTGCTGCGCCACCAGGGAAGCCCCAAAGAAAGCTTTAAATCACAGCTAAAGTCAGAACAAAACTTCAGAACCATTTGGGTAAGGACATCATTTCCACTGCTACCAAACACTTGTATTTCTGACTTCACTGTAGACAGGGCCAGCACGGGATAATGGGAGCCCCACAGGTTCTATGGAAATTGCTACTTCTGGAAATTAGATATCGCCTTTGCTGCTGATTCAAAGTTAATTCCCCACCCTCTATGCTGTTTTTTATCAAAATATTTCAGTTCAAAGCCTAGGAATCTGGGTTTGATTTGCTAAGCAAGAAAGGCTGAGAAAATAAATATCTGGTCTTTCCTGCTTCCATAGTTGAAGGTGAACTCTACTAGCACCAGATTTCATGAAGTGATTAATTTCCCAAATATATGAAGGAGTTCAGAATAGATTACCCAAAATAATAATGTTTGATTCAATTTCTGCTTGATATTTTGACAATAAAATCAAAGTTTAAAAACTTAGAGCAAAAGATCATCTGCATCCTTACATTCATTGTAGAGTTATTCACAGTAGCCAAGGTATGGAAAGAACCTGTGTCCATTAACTAATAAATAGATGAAGAAAATGTGACACATATATACAATGGAATTGTATTCAGTGTAAAAAGGAAGAAACATTTTTGACAACATGAATGAACTTTGAGAACATTATGCTAAGTGAATTAAGTCATGTAGAGAAAGACAAATATTGTATGATCTCACATGTGGAATCCAAGAGTCAATCTCATAAAAACAGAGAGTAGATTGGTGATTGCCATGGTGTGGGGGGGTGGAGGAAATGGGCAGATGTCAGTCACATGTTACTAACTTCATTTATAAGATGAGTAAATTCTGAGGATTTAATGTACAGCATGGTGACCATAGTTAACAAAACTGTATTGTATTCTTGAAAGTTAAAAGAGTGGATCTTAAACGTTCTCACCACACACAAACGCAAAAATGGTAATTATGTGAGGTAATGGATGTATTAACTTATTAGTAATGTTACCGAATGCAAGTTCATGTACCTGACAGCGCAGTGAGGCCAAACAAACTGAAATGTCGGAGTCTAGAGCAGAGACAGGTTTATTGCAGGGCCATGCAGAGATGGGTGGCTTGTGCCCCCAAATCCCTGAACTCTGAAGGGTTTCAGCAAGGCATTTTTAAAGGCAAGGTGAGGAAGGGGCGTGGTTAGTTGCAAACTGCTTGGTGTCAGAATCCCTTGTTCTTGTAGCTGTCCAGGTAGATCAGGTCAGGATATTCCTGTAAACCTCCAACAAGACAAATGTTGTTCTCTGTTCTGCAACTTTTTATCTCTATATGAATAGACTCTCAAAGGTCAGAGCCTTGAGAATAGGCTACCCTGTATATTTCAGGCTATAGGCAGGCAACATTCTTTCACAAAGGGTACAGAGCCAGCATGACTAAGCACAGGCAACAGAGCACAAAGGCTAAAGTAAAAGGAACAGATCTAATATGGGGTCAGATTTGTTCTTCCCTATTACAATAATATTTTATCATGATTACCACGATAATCTTATGATAATCATATCACAATGTATTTCATAGATCAAATCATCGCATTGTACACTTTAAAATTACACATTACTATATGTCAATTTTATCTCAGTAAAGCTGGGAAAAAACCCTTAGAGCAGTATTTTTTAATCTGGCTATAAAATAATACATTTTTACTATTAAATATTCAAACACCTGCACCTAGAGAAAACTACTGCTAACATTTTGATGAACATGTTTTTGGGTATTTCTCTATATGCTCATGTAATATGTAACCTTTATTACTAACCTAGCATCAGTTTCTAGTAAAACAGAGTCCTTTCTGAGAAATGAATAATTCCCTTCTCCATGCAGTCATGTGCTATAAGAGGGACTGATGCAATACTCAGCTTCAATTTGGGGTATGAATGATATAAAAGTGATCCAATCTACATTTCCAGGGAATAGTCCAGGAAGGACATATACAATATAATTTTTTTTTAAGTCTGCTTAAAATTCTAGGAAAGTTTCTCTTTGGTTTTAAGATAGTAAGCCATTGTAAACATTATAGATAGACACAAGAAAGATTAATATAGCACTGATTGCAACTGGCAGCCATTCTACAACCAAAATAGAAAAAGTTCTAGAATGACATTGACAAAGAAGAAGGGAAAAGAAAATCACTGAAAATATCTGAGCCCATGAAAATATTATTAAACTGCGGGATCAAACAAAAACTGAAACTTTGGGACTCCTTTGAATATTATCAAATCCATTACCATGTGGCATAATTTACTTTTAGTTAGATTCACTACTATTTGCAGCTCAAAGAGCTTTGGCATATAGAGCAAAGTAAAACAGAAAATCATACAATACATGTATTTACAATATCTAAACCTTTTAAGTTACTCTTCCCACCTCTTAATAGATATATTAATAGATTGATTTAAAAATTCATAGTTTCAGCTTTTATGAATTTTTAGTAATGCATAGTATAGATGTATGTTGTTTTATTTTATTTCAGCATGTGCTTATTACTGACTGTCTAAAATATTTAGTGTTTTGTTCTGTTACTATAGTAAATGTTTTAGTGGCAAAATCTTGGCATGCCCCTTTGTGCATAATCATTATTATATTAACTGTAGAATGATTGTGAAAAGTATGACATGTAGGTCAACCAATATACATATTTTAAATGTTCAAATTAATAGCAATACTGCCCTCCAGAATTTTATAATGACTCATATTCGTGTGTTTGTAAAAATATTTATTTCTCCACATGCTCATTCAGACTTGGGATTAAAAATTTTGTTAAGCATTCCAATCTAAGAGGATAAAATATTACATCTCTCTCTCTCTTTTTTTAGTTTTTAATTTCTTTCATTGTAGAAACCAGTGTGATGTTTTACATTTCTTTATGAACATTACTTCTTTAATAAAATGCTTCTTTATGCCTTTTACCCATTTGCGCTTTGGGGTGTTCATCTTTTTTCTTGTTGATCTGTAAGTGCTCAATATATATTAGTTATATTAACACTGTATTTCAGGACTTGAAAAGATTCTCTTTCATGTATAAATGTGTTAATCGCTGCTTTATATATATATTAATTTTCATGTAGCCAAATCTATTAATCTTTATTTTATGGTTTATAGTTACAGTCACACTTAGTTTATTACATTTTAGTGTATGATTTTCTTCCTCTAAAATGTGATTCTGAACTGTTTTCAGTCCACTGGCATTTAAATGGGATTGAAAATTCTCTATCATCCCAATGCAAATCAAATGAACACTAAGAAAGTAAATGTTAATTACCAGAATTAAACAGGATATATTGTTAATTGTGTTTTATGTATTTTTTTAAATTTTAGGTACTATACCTTTTCTTTTTTTTATTGGAGTATAGTTATTTTACAATATTGTGTTAGTTTCTACTGTACAGCTAAGTGCAGTTCCCTTTGCTATACAGCAGTTTCTTATTAGTTACCTATTTTATACACATTATTGTATATATGTCAATCCCAATCATCCAATTCATCCCACCCCCAACCCCCACCCCCCGCTTTCCCCCCTTGGTGTCCATACATTTATTCTATATGCCCAGTAGTGGGATTGCTGAGTTGTATGTAATTCTATTTTTAGTTTTTTTAGGGAACCTCCATACTGTTCTCCATAGTGGCTGTATCAATTTACATTCCCACCAACAGTGCAAGAGAGTTCCATTTTCTCCACACCCTCTCCAGCATTTATTGTTTGTAGATTTTCTGAAGATGCCCATACTAACCACTGTGAGGTGACACCTCACTGTAGTTTGATTTGCATTTCTCTAATAATTAGTGATGTTGAGCAGTTTTTCACATGCTTCTTGGCCATCTGTATGTCTTCTTTGGAGAAATGTCTATTTAGGTCTTCTGCCCATTTTTTTGATTGGGTTGTTGTTTTTTGATATTGAGCTGCAAGAGCTATTTATATATTTTGCAGATTAATCCTTTGTCTGTTGATTCATTTGCAAATATTTTCTCTGATTCAGAGTGCTGCCTTTTCATCTTGTTTATAGTTTCCTTGGCTGTGCAAAAGCTTTTAAGTTTCATTAGGTCCCATTTGTTTATTTTATTTTTTTATTTCCATTACCCGAGGAGGTGGGTTAAAAAAAGATCTTGCTGTGATTTATGTCAAAGAGTGTTCTGGGGCTTCCCTGGTGGCGCAGTGGTTGAGAATCCGCCTGCCGATGCAGGAGACGCGGGTTCGTGCCCTGGTCCGGGAAGATCCCACATGCCGCGGAGCAACTAAGCCCGTGAGCCATGGCCGCTGAGCCTGCGCGTCCGGAGCCTGTGCTCCGCAACGGGAGAGGCCACAACAGTGAGAGGCCCGCATACCGCAAAAAAAAAAAAAAAAAAAAAAAAAGAGTGTTCTGCCAATGTTTTCCTCTAAGAGTTTTATACTGTCCAGTCTTACATTTAGGTCTTTAATCCATTTTGAGTTTATTTTTGTGTATGGTGTTAGGGAGTGTTCCAATTTCATTCTTTTACATGTAGCTGTCCAGTTTTCCCAGCACCACTAATTGAAGAGCCTGTCTTTTCTCCATTGTATATCCTTGCCTCCTTTGTCATAGATTAGTTGACCATAGGTGCATGGGTTTATCTCTGGTCTTTCTATCCTGTTCCATTGATTAATAGTTCTGTTTTTGTGCCAGGACAATACTGTCTTGATTACTGTAGCTTTGTAGTATAATCTGAAGTCAGGGAGTCTGATTCCTCCAGCTCTGTTTTTTTTCTTTCTTTTCCCCTCAAGATTGCTTTGGGGCTTCCCTGGTGGCACAGTGGTTGAGCGTCCGCCTGCTGATGCAGGGGACATGGGTTTGTGCCCTGGTCTGGGAAGATCCCACATGTCGCGGAGAGGCTGGGCCCGTGAGCCATGGCCGCTGAGCCTGCGCGTCTGGAGCCTGTGCTCCACAACGGGAGGGGCCACAACAGTGAGAGGCCCGCGTACTGCAAAAAAAAAAAGGTTGCTTTGGCTCTTTGGAGTCTTTGGTGTCTCCATAAAATTTTTAAGATATTTTGTTCTAGTTCTGTAAAAAATGCCATTGGTAATTTGCTAAGGATTGCACTGAATCTGTAGCTTACTTTGGGTAGTATAGTCATTTTCACAATGTTGATTCTTCCAATCCAAGAACATGGTATATCTCTCCATCTGTTTGTGTCATCTTTGATTACTTTCATCAGTGTCTTATAGTTTTCTGAGTACAGGTCTTTTACTTCCTTAGGTAGATTTATTCATAGGTATTGTATTCTTTTTGTTGCAATTGTGAATGGGATTGTTTCCTTAATTTCTCTTTCTGATCTTGTTACTGTATAGGAATGCAAGAGATTTCTATGCATTAATTTTATATCCTGCAACTTTACCAAATTCATTGATTAGCTCTAGTACTTTTCTGGTGGCATGTTCTGTTTATAGTTTCATGTCATCTGCAAACAGTGACAGTTTTACTTTTTTTCCAATCTGCATTCATTTTATTTCATTTTCTTCTCTGAGTGCCATGGCTGACTTCCAAAACTATGTTGAATAATAGTGTTGAGAGTGGACATCCTTGTCTTGTTCCTGATCTTACAGGAAATGCTTTCAGTTTTTCATCATTGAGAATGATGTTTGTTGTGGGTTTGTCTGTCATATATGACCTTTATTATGTTGAGGTAGGTTCCCTCTATACCCACTTTCTGGAGACTTTTTACCAAAAATGGGTGTTGGATTTTGTCCAAAGGTTTTCTGCATCTATTGAGATTATCATATGGTTTTTATTCTTCAGTTTGTTAATATGGTGTATCAAACTGATTGATTTGCATATATTGAAGAAGCCTTGCATCCCTGGGATAAATCCCACTTGATCATGGTGTATGATCCTTTTATTGTGTTGTTGGGTTCTGTTTGCTAGTATTTTGTTAGGATTTTTGCATCTATATTCATCAGTGATATTGGTCTGTAATTTTCTTTTGTGTAGTATCTTTGTCTGGTTTTGGTATCAGGGTGATGGTAGCCTTGTAGAATGAGTTGGGGAGTGTTCTTTCCTCTGCAATTTTTTTAGAAGAGTTTGAGAAGGATGGGTGTTAGCTCTTCTCTAAATGTTTGATCGAATTCAACTGTAAAGCCATCTGGTCCTGGACTTTTGTTTGTTGGAAGATTTTTAATCAGTTTCAATTTCATTACTTTTGATTGGTCAATTCATATTTTCTTTTTCTTCCTGGTTCAGTCTTAGAAGGTTATACCTTCCTAAGAATTTGTCCATTTCTTCCAGGTTGTCCATTTTATTAGCATAGAGTTGCTTGTAGTAGTCTCTTAGGATGCTTTGTATTTTTGCAGTCTCTGTTGTAACTTCTCCTTTTTCATTTCTAATTTTATTTAAGTCTCCTCCCTCTTTTTCTTCATGAGTATGGCTAATGGTTTACCAATTTTGTTTATCTTCTCAAAGACCCAGCTTTTAGTTTTATTGATCTTTGCTATCATTTCCTTCATTTCTTTTTCATTTATTTCTGATCTGATATTTATGATTCCTTTCCTTCTGCTAACTTTGGGGTTTTCTTGTTCTGCTTTCTCTAATGCTTTAGGTGTAAGGTTAAGTTGTTTATCTGAGATGTTTCTTGTTTCTTGAGGTAGGCTTGTATTGCTATAAACTTCCCACTTAAAACTCCTTTTGCTGCATCCCATAGGTTTTGGTTCATCATGCTTTTGTTGTCATTTGTCTCTAGGTATTTTTTGATTTCCTCCTTGATTTCTTCAGTGATATCTTGGTTATTTAGTAGCATATCATTTAGCTTCCATGTGTCGTGTTTTTAATGTTTTTTTTCCCCTGTAATTTATTTCTTTTTTTTTTTTTTTTTGGTCGTATGCGGGCCTCTCACTGCTGTGGCCTCTCCCTTTGTGGAGCACAGGCTCTGGACGCGCAGGCTCAGTTTGCCATGGCTCACGGGCCCAGCCGCTCCACGGCATGTGGGATCTTCCCGGACCGGGGCACGAACCCGTGTCCCCTGCATCCGCAGGTGGATTCTCAATCACTGCGCCACCAGGGAAGCCTATCTGTAATTTATTTCTAATCTCATAGTGTTGTGGTTGGAAAAGATGCTTGATAAGATTTCAGTTTTCTTAAATTTACAGAGGCTTGATTTGTGACCCAAGATATGATCTATCCTGGAGAATATTCCATGTGCACTTGAGAAGAAAGTGTAATCTGCTCTTTTCAGATGGAATGTCCTATAAATATCAATTAAATCAGTCTGGTCTACTGTGTCATTTAAAGCTTGTGTTTCCTTATTAATTTTCTGTCTGGATGATCTGTCCATTGGTGTAAGTGAGGTGTTAAAGTCCCCCACTATTATTATGTTACTGTCGATTTCCCCTTTTATGGCTGTTAGCATTTGCTTTATGTACTGAGGTTCTCCTATGTTGGGTGCATAAATATTTACAATTCTTATGTCTTCTTCTTGGTTTGATCCCTTGATCTTATGTAGTGTCCTTCTTTGTCTCTTGTAATAGTCCTTAGTTTAAAGTCTGTTTTGTCTGATATGAGTATTGCTACTCCAGCTTTCTTTTGATTTCCATTTGTATGGAGTATCTTTTTCCATCCCCTCACTTTCAGTCTGTTTGTGTCCCTAGGTCTGAAGTGGATCTCTTGTAGACAGCATATATACGGATTTGTTTTTGTATCCATTCAGCCAGTCTGTGTCTTTTGGTGTCCTTGTCCACACGGTGAACCACAACCACCCACCCGCCTCTGCAGGAAACCCTCCGATACTAGCAGGTAGGTCTGGTTCAGTCTCCTACTGGTTCACTGCTCCTTCCCCCTGGGTCCTGGTGCACACACTACTTTGTGTGTGCCCTCCAAGCATGGAGTCTCTGTTTTCCCCAGTCCTGTTGAAGTCCTACAATTAAATCCCACTGGACCTCAAAGTCCAGTTCTCTGGGGATTCCTCTTCCTGTTTCCAGATACCCAGGTTCGGAAGCCTGACATGGGGCTCAGAACCTTCACTCCAGTGGGTGGACTTCTGTGGTATAATTGTTCTCCAGTTTATGAGTCACCCACCCAGCAGTTATGGGATTTGATTTTATAGTGATTGCACACCTCCTACCATATCATTGTAGCTTCTCCTTTGTCTTTGGATGTGGGGTATCTTTTTTGGTGAGTTCCAGTGTCTTTCTGTCGTTGATTGTTCAGCAGTTAGTTGTGATTCCAGTGCTTTTGTGAGGGGGAGTGGTGTTTTATGTGGTTTTAAGTGAATTTTTATTGCAGTGGTGGCTCATGTTTATAAAATCATGATTAATTCATGCCATAATTGAGAAAACAGTATTCATCTTGGTTTTTGATTTATAATGTTTTAGTGTATTGATATTTTTAATTCCTTTTAAAGTATATGAAGTTTATCATAGGGAAATATGGAATAAGTTTATGATGTGGAAAGATAAGACTATTCATATGTACCCTACATAAAATATGTTCAAAGTAAATAATTTGCAATTCACAGATCAGAGTAACATAATATCTTCACTTTTGTTTGAAGGTCTTAAATGCATATTCTATTATGTTTCAGTATTACCTTAACATAATTCTTACTAGGTACATACATTTCTGTCTCTTAAAATTAAGAAGTATTTGCCACAAGTTTATATAATTAGTATCAATATTGGTAGGTATGAAGGTGTATTAATATAAAAAACTTGACTTGTGAGCTTTCAAATATCATTTGTAATTACATGATATTTTCTTGCAATAAAAGAAAACAATAAAAGAATTATTCAAGATTATTTAGATTTATTTTAAATAATCCTTTGACCTTTTCTCAATTAGCTGCTTATCTCTACTGTATAGGGTATGCTTAATAATTATTTGTTAAGTAAATGAAAGTGCGTCTTCTAGGTAACAGATTAAAATGGAAATAATAGATATTAATCTAATAAATTTACTCTAAGCAACAAAAACTATTTTTAAACACTAATTATGTGGAATTGTTAGGGCAATAGCCCCAGTGTGAATGAAGTATCTTAAAACTGAGCTAGAGTTGAGGACTGTGCGGGAGGTGCGGGGCACCGGGGTGGGGGTGGGGGTGGAGAGCTGGGGAGTGGCATGGGAGGCCCCTTCCCCTGCTCGGCTCCTGGCTGATACCGAGAGCCGCCGGACTTTCAGCGCCCAAGAGGGAGATGTGGCCGCCGCTTGGGCTCCTTGCAGTCCCGACCGTGCCTGGTGCGCCCCAGATGGAGGTGGGGTAAAGTGACAGCGGCCGACTTAGATGGGAAAATGGCTACAAGCTAGCAAGCTGGAAACTCTGGGACAGTGGAACTGTGAATGTCGAACCACCACGGTCATTCTTGCTATTGGCGGGCATGGCCCTCATGTGTTACTGAATTAAGAAACTGGGAAGGCAAGCACAAGAGGAAGATACCTAGAGTAGCATTGTGTTCAGCCCTGCGTGGTGGAGAGCGGTAGAGATGATTGTCTCCCATGCCTTGGGGGCCCCAAGAGAGGAGCAGCCAACTCAGGTCTCCACATGCTGGGTCAGAAACGACTGTGTTCTGTATTCTGATTTCCAGAGGCACTGTCTCATCTCAGCCTGGCAGAGGGGAACGGGTGTGTGGATGGATTGTTACTGATGAGGTAGAAAGGCTAGCCTGATGCGATAGGGCCCTTCAATGTAGGAGGAAGAATATTTTTTAGTAGGTGGTTGCTGTTGATTTTTCCATGGATCACTTAGGTTTGATCTGCCATCCTCTTTACTACAGTCCAGGCTGCTGTGTCAGCTGTCACCAGGTCCCCAGGGTTCACAGCTCAGTGACTGATGTTTGTTTGCTTTTGAGGGGTGGTGTGGAATCCCTGTTCGAGGTCTTTTTGACCTTTTCATTGATGATCAGTTAATTTGATTTAACCCCCTGAAAATAGAGGCATGATATAAGGAGTTTGAGAATAAAGAGACTTCTGCTTCGTTCCAAAAAAAAAAAAAAACTGAGCTGGTTTTGTCCTAATTTCAAGATCTCCTATATCATAGGCTCTCTAAGGCTGCTCTATTCATATATACATACACACTACAGTATTATACACATTTTTTTTTACCTTTGGTTCGCTTATTCTTAGAAGTTACAGTGCTGATACCTGTTCTACTTGTTGCTTTTATTCTCTCATATGCTATTCTCTACTTACCCCATTATTGTTATCTCCTTCTGATGTTAACATCACTTCCAAATTTCATTTTCGACTAACCCCAACTTCTCCTCAATTAGGGCAACTATCTGTGTATTCTGCATACCTGCTATCTTTTATATGCTGAATATTGTTTTATTTTCATGAGGTCAAAATGTAAAGATGGGACTTGTAGTTCAGCTATGACATGTAAACAGCTTAGAAGTCCTGTGGGCAGAAGATAAAAGCTGAACATACTGAAAATCAAAGTTTTCCTTAGACATCAGAAAATTGAGATTGCACGGCGAATCACCATCTCAAAATCTGGAGAGACAGGCTACTACAGAGAAACACAACTAAGCTGGAACAGAAGCTGCCAGAGCCATAAGCTGGTAGAACACTTAAATGATAATTTTGATGAATTGCTGGAGACCAAATTTGGACTCTTTTGAGAGTGAGAAACTCCTGGAGGAGTACAGTCTTAGAGGGGTCTCTCACACTTTAGGGTTTTTTTTTTCTTTAGGAACCTACAAGTTCCTTACACTGAGCAGCTAAGAAAACTTACCTCCTGTCTTCTGCAAGAAGTAAAATAACCATTGTGAAATAGGCCAAGTGTACACTCCATATAAGGCTTACTCTCCAGTGAGAAAACTTGACCAGCACCTTAGCCCACATAGGTAGGGGTATAATTACCTAACACAAGCACTCACTAGCCTTTCAACCTCACATCAGTGAGAGTGAAAAAAAAAGATAAGAACCACTTGTGAAGGTCACTGTCAACCTACACAGGCCCACTAAAAGACTGAGATTTAATCAAAAAATGATAGAAAAATTACCTTCTCAATTCCTTAGTACCACTTGAACAGAGCTTCAATATAATAACGGAATTATAGCTGGAAATGATGCAAGGCATACAGAATCTTTAGAAAAACATTTTTAGGGAAACACAAAGTCAACAAGGAAGATAAAAAATTTGACACCTACTGTTATAATAAACATTAAACACAGCTCAACTCCTAGCCAGCTTCATATAAATCCTACACTAAAGGTCTGTTTGCTTCAGTTCTTATTACTTGATATGTCATGTCCAGCTTTCAACAAAAAATTACAAGTCATGATAAAAGTCAGGAAAAGGCACAGAATGAAGACACAGAGCAAGTGTCAGAACTGGTTTCAGATATGACACGAAGTTTGGAATTATTAGACAGAGAGTTTAAGATAATTATGTTACTATATTAAAAATTCTAATGTGAAAGGTAGTCAATTTGCAAGTACACATGTGTAATATAAAAAGAGAAATCGAGACTCTAAGAATCAAAATGAAATGATAAAATATCAAAAACAATGTAACAATGTGAGTTATATGAGTGTAATTAATAAGAGTTATTTAAGCCTAGCTCATGTACTCCAATTAACTTACTAAGTGAGTTTTTCTGGTATAAAAATGCTTTTATATTCTTTAAGACATTACTTAAAGCTTTTATGTCAAAGTCAGGAGGTTCTACCATCATGTTAACATATTGATACTCATGCCTGCAACTTTAGCCACCTAGGATGTAGCAGCTTTGCTTGACAAACTACACACTCTCCCATAGTTAAAGAAGTATATTAAATATGTATCCTGTGTGTGTGTCTATGTATAAAATAGAGCATGCAACAATGATAACATTAGGCTTTTAGGCTTTGGGGATACAAATGAGGGAAAAAACAAGACATAAAGCTTTCAGAAATGACAAACTACAATTTAAAAACTGCTGTTCTAATAAATGATGTATGAAAATCAAGAATACATGTGGAATATGTGTTTCAGATTTATGCAGATCTCATACTCTGCATAAAGTTATATAAAATAATTTTATTTTTAATAAAAAGATTACTCTTTTTTTGAAAGTAGATACTCTTTACTAGTTTATTGAATTTAAAAAACTGAAGATCCCTCATTTTTGTGTCTGTGTGTATTAATTTCTGCTTTACAACAAAGTGAATCAGCTATACATATACATATATCTTCATATCTCCTCCCTCTTGCATCTCCCTCCCACCATTCTTATCCCACCCCTCTAAGTGATCATAAATCACTGAGCTAATCTCGCTGTGCTATGTGGCTGCTTCCCACTAGTTATTTATTTTACATTTGGTAGGGTATATATGTCCATGCCGCTCTCTCACTTCATCCCAGCTTCCCCTCCCCCTTCCCCGTGTCTTCAGGTCCATTCTTTACATCTACATCTTTATTCCTGTCCTGCCCCTAGGTTCTTCAGAACCTTTTTTTTTTTCTTTTTTTAGATTCCATATATATGTGTTAACATACAGTATTTGTTTTTCTCTTTCTGACTTCACTCTGTAGAACAGACTCTAGGTCGATCCACCTCACTACAAATAACTTAATTTTGTTTCCTTTTGTGGCTGAGTAATATTCCATTGTATATATGTTCCACATCTTCTTTATCCATTCATCTGTCGATGGACACTTAGGTTGCTTCCATGTCCTGGCTATTGTTAATAGAGCTGCAATGAACATTGTGGTGTCTAATTCTTTTTGAATTATGTTTTTCTCAGGGTATATGCCCAGTAGTGGGTTGCTGGGTTGTATGGTAGTTCTATTTTTAGTTTTTTAAGGACCCTCCATACTGTTCACCATAGTGGCTGTATCAATTTACATTCCCACCAACAGTGCAAGAGGGTTCCCTTCCCTTTTCTCCACACTCTCTCCAGCATTTATTGTTTGTAGATTTTTTGATGACGGCCATTTTGAGTGGTGTGAGGTGATACCTGATTGTAGTATTGATTTGCATTTCTCTAATGATTAGTGATGTTGAGCATTCTTTCATGTGTTTGTTGGCAAACAGAGTTTTCTGTGATTAAAAATCTTCCAACAAACAAAAGCCCAGGACCAGATGGATTCACAAGCAAATTCTATCAAACATCTAGAGAATATCTAACACCTAAACTTCTCAAACTCTTCCAAAATATAGCATAGGGAGGAACACTCCCAAACTCATTCTACGAGTTCACCATCACCCTGACACCAAAACCAGACAAAGATGTCACAAAGAAAGAAAACTACAGGCCAAAATCACTGATGAACATAGATGCAAAAATCCTCAACTAAATACTAGCAAACAGAATCCAACAGCACATTAAAAGGATCATACACCATGATCAAGTGGGATTTATTCCAGGAATGCAAGCATTCTTCAATATAGGCAAATCAATCATGTAATACACCATATTAACAAACTGAAGGAGAAAAACCATATATCATCACAATAGATGCAGAAAAAGCTTTCAATAAAAGTCAACACCCATTTATGATAAAAACGCTCCAGAAAGTAGGCATAGAGGAAACTTACCTCAACATAATAAAGGCTATATATGACAAACCCACAGCCAACATCGTTCTCAATGGTGAAAAACTGATACCATTTCCTCTAAGATCAGGAACAAGACAAGGTTATACACTCTCATCACTATTGTTCAATATAGTTTTGGAAGTTTTAGCTACAGCAATCAGAGAAGACAAAGAAATAAAAAGAATACAAATTGGAAAAGAAGAAGTAAAATTGTCACTGTTTGCAGATGACATGATACTATACATAAAGAATCCTAAAGATTCTGCTAGAAAACTACTAGAGCTAATCAATGAATTTCATAAAGTAACAGGATACAAATTAATGCCCAGAAATCTCTTACATTCCTATATACTAATGATGAAAAATCTGAAAGAGAAATTAAGGAAACACTCCCATTTACCATTGCAACAAAAAGAATAAAATACCTAGGAATAAAACTGCCTAAGGAGACAAAAGACCTGTATGCAGAAAACTATAAGGCACTGATAAAAGAAATTAAAGATGATACAAAGAGATGGAGAGATATACCGTGTTCTTGGATTGGAAGAATCAATATGTGAAAATGACTATACTACCCAAAGCAATCTACAGATTCAGTACAATCCCTATCAAACTGCTAATGGCATTTTTCACAGAACTAGAACACAAAATTTCACAATTTGGATGGAAACACAAAGGCTCCAAATAGCCAAAGCACTCTTGAGTAAGAAAAATGGAGCTGGAGGAATCAGGCTCCCAAACTTCAGACTATACTACAAAGCTACAGTAATCAAGACAGTATGGTATTTGGACAAAAACAGAAATATAGATCAATGGAATAGGATAGAAAGCCTAGAGATAAACCCACGCACCGATGGTCACCTTATTTTTGATAAAGGAGGCAAGAATATACAATGGAGAAAAGACAGCCTCTCAATAAGTGGTGCTGGGAAAACTGGACAGCTACATGTAAAAGAATGAAATTAGAAAACTCCCTAACACCATACACAAAAATAAACTCAAAATGGATTAAAGACCTAAATGTAAGTTCAGACACTATAAACCTCTTAGAGGAAAACATAGGCCGAACACTCTATGACATACATCACAGCAAGATCCTTTTTGACCCACCTCCTAGAGAAATGGAAATAAAAACAAAAATAAACAAATGGGACCTAATGAAACTTAAAAACTTTTACACAGGAAAGGAAACCATAAACAAGAAGAAAAGACAACCCTCAGAATGGGAGAAAATATTTGCAAAGGAAGCAACTGACAAAGGATTAATCTCCAAAATTTACAAGCAGCTCATTCAGCTCAATATCAAATAAACAAACAACCCAATCCAAAAATAGGCAGAAGACCTAAATAGACATTTCTCCAAAGAAGAAGATCCCTCATTTTTAAAGGACCTTTTTACAGAAAGTAGCATTTCTAATTGACAGATCTGGAAATTAGCCTGACTTGGACAAACTATGGATTCAACATGCAGATGAGATTTCCTTCTACTGTTAACTTGCCCCGGATTTGATACCTACCCTCAAAAGAATCCTATAAAAAACTGCTTCAAAGCCTCTTTGAAATCGCAGTGTGCAGCAAAACCACAAGTAAACAGCGGCCTGTTAACCTGTTATTTCAAATACAGACTGAAAAGCCAACAGGCAGTTTTGGTGCAATTTTTTTAAAACATCGTTAAGTTGATATATCAAATCTGCACAGTGCTGTCCCCTCACAGAAGGCAAGAATGTACTGGTACATCATGTGGGAGGCCATCCTTGGTGCTGTACGCTGTGAAAGTGGGCCTCCTACAGGGTCTGGTTGATGTGGAAGTAAGGGCCTTGGCACAGTGTGGATCGCCCCGGCACGGGCTGCGGGGCAGGGCGCGTGGGGACTGGACCGGGCAGAGGAGTGGTTTAAGCTGCTCTCCCGCTGGCCTGGCCGGGGCTGTTGATGCTGCTGCTGCTGTAGCCGCCACTGTCACTGCTTGAAAACTGTGTCCCAGGAATCGTGAAAGACAGGGTTTCTACTCTCCTTTTGGTCTGTGGGGGGAGATGGTGGTCTTCTTCCCTACCTTTCCTTCTTCTTTTCCTGGGGCGGAGGCGCTGGCTCTTGGCAGCCGATGGAGGTGAGGGACGCGGCGCAGCTAATCGAGGAGAGGGAACAAGAGTTTTGCGTTTCGGCGACCGCCACGCACTCCCCCTCCGGCCTTGGCTGTCGCTGCGGCTCTGGTGGAAGCTGCCGACCAAAAGATTACTCTTTTGCTCTGAATTATGTATGCTGCCTCTTTGCCTTCTGAATATACCCCACTCTGAACTAATATATAGTTGTAAATAAATAAAAGTTCTATGGTATAAAATTCTTAGACATTTCAGAAGATAATACAACCCCAAATATTTTTAATCCATTAATTTAATTCATCCCTCAATTTACTCCTTTACTAATAGTTTATTCCTTTATTTAACAAAAAGGTATATTTGAGGCATGACTGTGTAACTGGCCCCTGCACACAAACTGAATAAAATATAATCCTTGTACTTGTACTTAGAGACTCAGAAGAACCTTTGTATAACTCAAGTTTCTTATTTATAGAAATCAATTCTAGTTAACCTAGTATCAATGAATTTAAAACATAGCTCAAATATTTGTATAGTTCAAATAATGCTTGGGAAATGAGCAGGAACAGATAGCCTGATCCACAACAGATCATACTAAAATAAGTGTCGGGTTGGAATGCCATCATTACTGCTGCTGATGACTGATAACCACTGTTGACATTATCCCAGAGAACCTGGATGCTGTCATCACTATTTCTGGTCCTGCTGGCACAGCTGCTACTGGGCACTAGGTGCTCCTGATGATGAAATGAACATTAAGGAGTCTTGCATCAGCCTTTACAAACTGAATTCAGAGAGATAGGGTTATGTGTGACTCAATACTTTCTCTCCTTCACTCACTTCACATCTAATCTTCCAGAAAATCTGTTCTCTTTAATTTTAAAATAAATGCATTATATGGCCACATTTCACTATGCCCACTATACCCCAACCCAAGTATGCCGTGATCTCTTGTCTAGATTACAGTAAATTTCTTCCTTTCACACTACTCTCTGTCCTCAAGGGTGCGACTAGGGTGATCCTTTTAAATCATAAATCAAACTATTTCACTCTTCTTCTCAAACCTCTCCAATGTCTTGCTATTTCACTCAGAGGAAACCACAAATCAGTAAAACTCATTGAATGGCTAGGTACAAGCACCTGAGTAATCTGACTTCCTGTTAATTCCTCACCCTGTTTCAGTCCTACTGGCCTCCGCTCTCCCTTCATAAAGGCAGATACACTCCACTTTAGAGCCTCTCACTTGCTAGTCCCTCTGCAGAAAGGCTGTTCCTCAGATACCCACATGACTCACTCCCTCTTCTTCCTCAAGTCTCTACTGACTACCCCATTTCCAAATGCAATCTGCCCTCTTCACCTGGCATTCCCAATCCACTCAACCCAAATCTATTTTATCCCAAGGAAAACATCAACTTGCAATTTACTCTTTTATACGTATTTTTCTACTATTTGTCTCCCCTCCTTACTTTCCACCAGAAAAATAACCTATACTAGGTTATGGGTTGAGGAAAAGGGAGGAATGAATAAGCAGATCACAGATGATTTTTAGGGCAGTGAAACTGTTCTGTATGATAAAATAATGGTGGATACATGTAAGTATATATTTGTCAAAACCAACAGAAAGTGTAGCACCAAGAACAAACCCTAATGTAAACTATGGACTTGGGGTGAAACTGATGTGTCAGTGTAGGTCCAACAAGTGTAACGAATGTTCTACCCCGGTGTGGCAGATTGTGTGTGTGGGCAATGTGTATATGGTAGTTCTCTGTATTTCCTGTTTAATTTTCTGTGAACCTGAAGCTGCTTTGAAAATAGAGCCTATTAGAAAAACCCTCTAAAAAGAGAAAATAATTAGCACAAATATAACTGAAAATAGATTAGTATACAGAATATATCAAGAATTTCTAAATGTAAATTTAAAAAGATAAACTACCCAATCAAAAAAAATTCCAAGGAAATATGAATGGATACAAAAATATGCTATATCTCAAAAGGAAAATGTGAATCAAAATCATGTTTTCTAAAATGAATTTTCATGTAATTCACACATTGAAAATAACATTCATAATAATTATAATAAAGTATATGGAACAATGGGACCTAGTTTATACTTCTGGTGATGTTTAAAATCATAACAGCTGTTTGACATAACAATGTGACAGTATCTGAAGTGTTACCTGACAGTCTGTCTTTAAAATTCCTTGAAGTATCTTTTCTCTCCTTAGGCATAGTTACCTTGAAGAATGTTTCCTGGCCCCACTGAGAAGGGGCTAAGAGGAAAATTCCAAGTCCATACATCAGAAATTATTAGAGTCTCACAGGGGTATATAATCTCCCTTTCATTCAATGAGTTCTGAGTCTCTAAATTCACACATTTCTAGGAAATGTGTTAGGCACTATGACTCAAAATCCGTTTATAGGATTTTATTTTACATACATAAATATACATATATATATGTATGTGTGTGTATATATGTACACATGTGTGTGTAAATATACATGCAAATATATTTTTCAGTTATACAATCAAAAATAAAGTGTAGTTAAAATAACGATGACCTTTGAGAAGCTGCCCTGCATTTCACTCCTCAGGGTCATGGACAATTAGCATAAATCTACAAAGATTCCTTAAGGCAGACCATTTTGATGACTATGCTAGATCTGAAATCTATCCTGACAACCATACCCATTTTGTCTCTGGAGCTCTGTGCCACTATTTGATCTCTACCTCCTTGGGGTCATCTCACTCCCTTAACTGCAGTTGAAGTGAATCCATTTCAACCACAGAAAATTCTACCAGCATCTATATTCTATACAAAATTGCCACAAAAATCACTTGTCAAAGATGATGACACCCCTCCTCAAAGTATATCCCTTGCCCTTGGTGGAGAAAATGTCCTTTGGGCCCTTCCAGGGGATTTTTAGGGAGTGGATGGTCCATGTTAAATTCACTCCAGCATTTTTCTTTCTGTCAAAATTGTTTCAAGTTACTTCTCAACATAGTACTTGGATTTGCTGGCATTTTCATTCAATTTATCATTGTCTATCAATGCCACCTGGTCAATTGTGTGGACCACTCACAGCTGTTATGCTACCATAGTGAATCTAGAAACTCTAGCAGATAGATTGATATTAATTCAGCCACTCTGTAATTATGTACTCATAATACCTCCTGTCTACAGTCCCCAGATTTTCTATAATATAAATAGTAATGTCAATTGTGAAAATGAAACACTGAAAATCTTTTGGTATAATTCCTCTTTTCAAAGTTGCCTTTAATTGACAATCCCCGGAGGATTTTCAGCTGCTACCTAATTCAGTGTTTCTCAACATTGGCTGTTTCAAAATCAGCTGGGGAGATTTAAAGATTCCTAATGTCCAAGTCATTCCCCAAACTAATTGCATTAGTATTCCTGGGGAGGAACTCTGGCATCAGGATTTTTTAAAGCTCCTGGGCAATTCCAATGCATAGACAAGGTTGAGATATACTGCTTTTGTTACTGAGCCAAACTTGAGTCCCTTTGCCTACATGCAGTAAAGCCAATCTGCTGACACCAGGTGTGGTGATGGAAAGTGCAGCGTTTATTGCAGGGTGCCAAGCAAGGAATTTGAGTAGCTAGTGCTTAAAAGGCCTCAACTCCCTGAACGCTTTCAGGGAAAGGGTTTTAAAGATAGGGTGAGGGAGGTGGGTGATGAGATGCATGATCAGCTCGTGAACATTCTTCTGGTTGGTTGGTGGTGAGGTAATTGGGAGTCAGCATCATTAACCTTCTGGTTCCAACCTGTGCTTGTGGGCAGCATACAGTTAACTTCTTCCACCTGGTGGCGGTTTCAGTATCTGCAAAACGCTCAAAGGATGTGGCTCAGAATATTATCTATAGCCCTTGAGGAAGAACTAAAAATCCTTGACTTTGTTTAATGGCTAAACCATTATTATTTTGTCTTACTCGACTGTTTTCCTTTCTTTCTGTATTTTCTCACTTTGATTAAATTCACTCTTTGGAACTCAGGGAAAGCCTAGGGAGCCAAAGTTTTTCTACAGACAAGAGGCAGTAAGAGGACATGGGTGGGGAGGGGTCTGTTCTGGGAAGGCCCAGTAGGGTCCTGCTTGGTTTTAGATTAAAGACAGTGATAGATGAGGAATATGGTAGGCTGAATGTTGGCCCTCCAAAAGGCCAACTGTGACCAGCAGTCTCATTTCTGTACTTCCAAAGGAGTTGAAACAAAAACAATTTTTGTTTCTTTTTTCATAGTGGTGGTATCTAAAATAATGGTATATTACTTTAACAGTTACTAGTGTCTTCAGTTTGATGAAATAGAGCAGTGATTCAGCAAAACATAGGATCAAACTTCATCTGCTCTCTTTACCCTGAGGCTACAGGCAATAAGATATTCTTTAGCAAGGTCACAGAATTCCTGGGTTGATGAATAAAATAAGAATTTTAGCATAGTATTTTCTTCCTCTATGCTTTCTGTGTTATTGGTGACAGCCAATTCATACTGCAGTTATTAAGTTTCTTGTGTCCCCTTTCCTATTTTAGGGAGTAGCCAACTAAAACCCTAAAGACTCCAATGAGCACTTCATTCTAGTAGATCCTCTATATCAATTTAGTTACCTCTTTCATTAGTGCGTGTCTTGGAATCCCAGATTCTAATACTAAAACTAAACTTTTACCGCATTAAGTCTGAATTAAGCAAAATACCCAAGCTTCGATTATTTCTACTTCCTGAGAATCTCTTGCTAGAAACCTGTACCCTGTTTGCAGTATCTGCATCAGTCAAGATTGTTACCGCAAGTGCGGGTCTGGCTGCTTGCCCTCTGAAGCCAATAAAGAGGCAAGGTTGGTGGAAAGGAAAGTTTGCTTTCAGAGGCTATCAGGTGGGGGAGGGGTGGAGGAAAGAGGGCAGACTCCTGCCCAAAGGCCTATTCCCCACACTGACAATCAGTGGGCAAGAGCATTTATAGATGGAGGGAAGGGCCTAAGGCAGAAACAGCACAGTCAGCTCTGATAGTCATCTTGAAGTTAGTCACGCAGTGGTCTGATCAGTGTCATCTTCATTGTTTTACGATTTTTTTTTTAAACCCCACATTTGTTTATTTATTTATTTTTGGCTGTGTTGGGTCCTTGTTTCTGTGCGGGGGGCCTTCTCCAGTTGTGGCAAGCGAGGGTCTCTCACTATCGCGGCCTCTCTTGTTGCGGAGCACAGGCTCCAGACGCGCAGGCTCAGTAGTTTTGGCTCACTGGCCTAGTTGCTCCGTGGCATGTGGGATCCTCCCAGACCAGGGCTCAAACCCATGTCGCCTGCATCAGCAGGCAGATTCTCAACCACTGCGCCACCAGGGAAGCCCCATCTTCATTGTTTTAAATACAGTTAGTCTGTAGTACCAGGGTCGGTTTGTTCCCATTTCTTTGAGGCCAGTTCTTGGAATTGTGGCAACTTATGTCTGGTCATCATGTAGTTTACTTATTCCACCTGGTGAGGGTTTTAGTCTTTATAAGAGAGCTCAAAGGATATGGTTCAGAATATTATCTACAGTCTTTGAGGAGGAACTAAAGGTCCTTGACTTTGCTTAATGACTAAACTGTTGTTATCTTGTCTCCTTTGACTGCTTTCCTTTGTTTCTGCGTTCTCTCACTTCTCTGATTTAACTTATCCTTTGGCTAAAGTTTTTCCACAGACAAGAGGCAGGCTAAGGACATGGGCAGGGAAGGATCATACGGTTCTACTCTGTTTCAACATCGTGGTTGAGTTTATCAGAGATCAACCACAGTTAACTACACAGAACATGAACTTACAGGAAATATATTGTTTATCTAACATGAAAGTTCTCTCTGCCATTATTATCTGAATTCAAAGCCCCAGATTGTATATCAAATGGGAATGTCTTAGGTACAATACACATACTCTACATGTCAGTTGTCAAAGGAACAAAGAAGTCTAGCATCTGAACTATGTGACTTTGGTAGTAGAAAGCAGAATATCACTTCTCCATAAGAACTACATGTTGATAAATTCTTCAAACATGGGAAGGGGTTTCAGATGCCAGTCTGGAGGGAGGATTCATTGTGTCTTCAAATTTACCTAAGAATTTTCTCAGGTATATGTTAGGGATAAGGCAGGGAATAAAGAATATTCCAGGCTGTGGGAATAAAGGACACATGTCAGAATTATAGTTTAGGATTCTAGTTTAAGATGGCAACTGCCACCCTTTATTTGTCCTTTGACTAAAAATCCTGCTGAAATGACAGAAGAAAATGAGGTAAAAAATGAATAATTTTATTTAGAATAGAAAAATGAGAAACAGTGGGAGGCTTTTTTTTTTTTTTTTTTTAATTTAGAAAGCAGAAATGCCACTGACCAATGAAAGTAGAAAATGAATGTGAGTATGTTTGGTTTGGAAAGCAAGAATGCGTTGTGTGACAGAAATGCAGGTGCTTAAACAAAGGACTGTATAGTGAATAGCACAGCTAAATCTTTCACCCTTGCCACATTTTTAGGAAAATAAATCTGCTGGCAGCACCAGTGTTGGTTGCCATGTTAAAACCCTAAAGGGCATGATCTGTCTGGGAAAGGCTTGGGCTCTGTGGTATTGGTTCCTTGGAGAAAAGGCACCTTTTCCTGGCATTGAATGGTTTCATTGAATAGTTTCATTTTCAAAATCACCAATCTATTAAATTAGCCACCTTTATTAAACAGAATTCTCAGTCATCCCTTCCATTCAGGGAAGATATGTCTTAAAGAAACAGAACTATATAACTGGTGAAGAAATCCATACCATCAATCCATATTAATAAAATTTTATTTATAAATTCAAAGCATACCCAAGGGGAATTTTGAGAGCCATTGACTTGACTCAAAATTAAAAGGCATTTATGGGAGTAAAGCAAATTTAAAAATTGTAATGTTTTTATATCTATATCCCTCACTGCCTTAGTAGGGGTGTGTGTCTAAATTATGTGATGATTAAGTCTTCTCTGTTTAAAAAAGAAGAGGGAGAAGCTTCTTTCCTCCTTAGGGTGTATTCTTGAGAACACAAGACCTTTTAATTTTACAACACAAGGTCCTGGGCCTTCTGATTCTTGAACTTAAACACAAACCTCCAACATTAATTTAGGAGGCCCCCATAAGATAAGCAATCACAAAGTGTATTTTCTTGTCTCAAGGAAATGAGAGAAGTTATTTTCTCTTATACTTTTATCTATAAAGTACATGAAATTCTGTCCAGACTCCATAATCACTCCCGTTTTACCTTACATACGTGTAATCTATTAGTACTTATCCAGTCATGTGATTGTTCTCTGCCTGTTCTCTGTTGGTAGGAAGAGGACTTTTGTTGACAAGATTACTTATTTTTCCCGACAATATATAAGTGGGACTGGCTCTAACCATTTAGACTACTATTTCTGGAAGCAAAGCCTTCACTTCTAATCCATCTCTAAGAATTTTGTACTTTAATATAGGGTGTGTATCAGGAGCAGTACTCTAAAAGAAAAAACAAATGATGTATTTTAAAGTAGAATTTCAGCACTTTGTGTGAGATAGTTGGGGTAAACATAATTCCTGTAAAGTTCCTCAAACCATACTATACCTGAAATTATGCAATTTCTAGTCAGTTCATTGTATGTCCGCATTTGCCTATTTTACTATTTCCTGTGGCACACCGTTATTAGCTCTGAGAGTTGAGAGTGGAAATGAGTTTGTTAATCTGATGGTCTATTTTATTCTGCCTTCCTTTTTTTTCCCAATTGAAAATATAGTCAGAGTCAAGTGGCAAGTCATATTTATTTCTATAATATAGATTTAAATATGATTAATTCTGTTCATCTGTCTAAAATTTATATTTAATACATAAATTGTGATCTGTGTTTAGAAAATATGTGATTATACCATTATATTCTTTTTTGTTTGTTTACTTTTGCGGTACGCGGGCCTGTCACTGTTGTGGCCTGTCCCACTGCGGAGCACAGGCTCTGGACATGCAGGCTCAGCGCCCATGGCTCACGGGCCCAGCTGCTCCGCGGCATGCGGGATCTTCCCGGACCAGGGCATGAACCCGTGTCCCCAGCATCGGCAGGTGGACTCTTAACCACTGCACCACCAGGGAAGCCCCCTATATTCTATTTGTAACCTTATATCTAGAGCATAAAGTTCTGCAGCAATTATTACACAGAGGCCACTTTCACTGCAATTCTGAGTTTTCATGGGTCTATTGGGAAAACTTAAGATGTGTGTAATGGTAATGTGAGTTTTATTGGGCTTCCTTTATCAAGAAAGAACCATACTAATTATTTTCTATGAAGTGTACATATCAGTTGCATTGTCCTGTACCGCCTTCATTGTGAATGTGTTCCTTGGCTAGATGCTATATTGTGTGAAACTTCATGCCTGTATATCAAGCATTTTGTAACTCCCTAGATGGTGGTGCTGACTAGGGCTCTGAGGGTAAGAAGAAAATTCTCCATTACCAGAATAGATGTCAATTTCTGTGAGAATGACTTGTTACCCCTGGTAACAAAGGTTAATTTTTCTTCCCATGGAAATATGCCATATGGGTGATTCAGAATTGTTTTTTTTGTTTGTTTGTTTGTTTTTTTCTGAGAGATTAAACTTTCTTAAAAGGCAGAAGCTAGATTGTTAGAATTCATGCTGCTGGGTTCCTGTGTGATCTCCATCTTTTACCCAGTGATTACTCCATTCCTATACCTGTCATGCCAGGTCTGGCATAGCCAATAACCAAGTCTATTTAGTATCAACTGGCTGAGTAATTGTGTCTATGTGGTTGTTCAGTATTCTTTCCATGGTGAGTGCTCGCTGGTAGGCATTTATATCTGACGTGAAAAATGTCACTTGACGCCCCTTTGCATACGTTCACCTGCATGCCTCTCCCATAGACCCTCTTTTATCTGATTCCAGTCTTCTAATTTTGAGGCCATTCACCACTGCCCATAATTCCACACATTCTCATCTCTGGCCACATCTCCTTTCCCATAAAGTCAATGAATGGTTGTAACGATAGCTTTGTCCATTGGGAAGATTTTCACACACTCACTGTCATTCAGAGTTATCACTGAGTGGCTACAATGTAGCCTCCATTTATTTTGGGTTCATTTTGTATACTGAGCCAATCTGTCTATAAACCAAGCTTGGATTTTTCATATTCCCTCCATATACCCATAGATAAGATGAAGGAAGGATGAAAACGTGGGTGACATGAGGCTGTGTACTCATGCAATTTTCTTAGGCCTTCTCGTCCTGCTTAGGCTTGATCTACGATGTACCATTTCTATCCTACAATGAATTATTGCTGCATCTACCCAATTTGCTGATGAATTTATGGGTTATCAAAATGGGCATATATGCATTGGAGCTATTCTGGAATTTAACCCCAGTTATCAATCTGGTAGCCAGAAAAGTAGGTGGGGACAGCTCTTGAAGGGGCACTTGTTGCCTGGCAGGGAAGAGACCTCTGCAGTTTATTCTTATATCAAGGAATTGCTAATACTTTAATGGGAAAGGGTGAGCTCCCTCTGAAGACTCTGAGGGCTCACAGTTAAAATCTTCAGAGGAATCCACACAGATATTTCCGTTCTAAGCTTCAGTAACCCAGGTTTTCTCAGCCAGGACCCTAAACACAGCATAACAGACCTGCCTAGGCTGAGCATTCAATAGTCTCTGTAGCTCAGTGATCTTAACAATAGTATCCTGAGTCTGTTCCTCATTTGGTCCTGTCCCACACTGTAAGAGCTAAAGCCCTCTTTTTAAACAACAGCAGAGGCTCTCTGACTCCCTCCCTTAGCTATACGCAGATTATCATCATCCTTCTGCAGGGTGTCAGTGTAACTTTGTAGATACCAGTCAATTCCATGATCCTTGTATGCATTCTACTTCCTGAACTTTTCAAAGTCCTTGTTCATTACACTGGGCAGGGCATTCCCCTTCATGTGTGTAACACTATATCCTCCAATATTCTTTTCCAAGATGCTCATGGCTTCAACCTGGAAGCTGAGGCAGTTCCTGAAGGCACTTACAATAGGAAGCAGTCAGGTGGGAATACTCCTTGTAGGAGTTTCTCTCGTGAAAGGAAATATGAGCAACTTAATGTCCATGACTGCAACAGTTTGTAATCTGTATATTATGTGCTTCCTATAACATTATCAATTTATATGATAAAATACCATGAAAATGTTTATTCAACATGTGACAGTTTTTCATTAAGAATCACCATGTGAAAGTTATTGTATGGTGTATAATCTCTACTCTGAATTTATCCTTAGGATGGAGTGTGTGTTACATACAAGTAGGTTTAATTAGAGATAATGTATAATGCTTATGAGTAATTTCTTAGGAAACAAGCATGTTTAGAAATTAGTGAAGTTAGAAGTTAAATCCACTTGAGAACTAGAAAAAGATAGGATAGAGGTACCATTTAAGATTGAAACTGAAATGACAGTAAAGCTGGAGGAGGAAAATGCAGGGTGCTTTCAGGGAAAGGGAGTAAGCACTTTAACTGGATATGACAAACACAGTACAAAAGGGAGTGTCTAGGCTACTGCAGATGGTTGAGACCCTTGAAGATGAATCTTGAGTAAGCGCCAACCCAGCACAGCTGTGGAGCTGCATTTTTGGCCGGGGCAGAGTCACTTCTACCGCTAGCCTAGATTTTACTAAAATTTCCTGATTTCATTAAGTGTTAGCAACTCTTCATCATCATGGAATCCATGGAGTCATAATATTCTTTGCTGGTTGGTTTGTTTTGTGTTTTGAAGAACTTGGTAACATTTTGTCATGGGGGGATAATAAAACAAATAGAATAAACTTATTTTACCTTCCTAAGAAGAACCTCATCTTTTAGATAAACTCACTCCCTCACAAATAAGGATACCATAGTCTTCACAATCGGTTGCTTATTAGTTATGTCACGATGTCATTGATGATGCATTAAACAAATTCAGCATAATGGAAAAGGGAAGATAAAGGTAAATTTCAAAGATGTTAAGGAAGTATAAATGACAAGCATTTGCATCTAATGGGATGTGTGATATCAGGGAGAGAACGCAGTTAATAATGAGGAGGTTAGTGATACAAATAAACAAAGGTAATGAACAAATGAATGAAACAATGCCACAATAGCACTAAAGATTAGCAATTTAAGTTTATGTATTTTGTAAATTAAAAGTATACTGTGATTATTTTAAGTTACTATTTGCTTTATGAAAAATATTAGTCTTTTCAGTAAATGTTAATGGGAAAGTCTATTTAAAAAATTGCACATCAAATAAGAGTTCATGAGTATAATATATAATGCAACTCAATATGTCACCTGTTTTCAAGGATAGTAGGAGCTGATAAGAATTCCTTAGCTAGAAATATGATTACTTATCAGCTCCTGCTATCCTTGAACTTGATGCTGAGAGAAATAATTTGTTAGTATAAGTGTACTTTGATGTCGCATGTTTAATTCCCATCTTATAACATTAAATTTATTATGATATTAATATACTTCTTAAACATGCAACATATATGCAGGCATCCACACCTGTACACATGCCTGCTTTAGGTCAACTTGAAATTAATACCAAGTATTAAACACTTTCAAAGTTTAAAAATGAATTATATTTGAACACCATGACTACTTTCAGAAACAATAAAAATGTGCTTTAAAAATATTGATATCAAGATGAATTATTTATACAGCTTCAATTTCTTTGAAAGCAAGATGTTAGCAGACTCTAATAAAAATACATCTTGACTTTATCTGAAAGGAAAAAGCTCAAAGGTGGATATAGATGCTTTCAGTTTTGTATTCCCCGCATTTTTATTACAGTGATTATAAGAATTTTTATTTAGAATTTTGGTTAGCTATACAAATGTTAAGGATTTCATACTTAATAAAAAATTTTATTTTATCAAACCCACCTATTATTCAAATACATCTACTGACTTGGTGTGTTTCAGAATTATGCTTAATTATCTGCACTTACTGAAAAGAAAGGGCGATGTCTTCACTTTTAAGTTTGTACCTTTTGATCATCTTCACCCATTTCACACATTCCCCCACCTCCCACCTCTGGCAACCACTGATCTATTCACTATATCTATGAATTTGTTTTTTTGGGTTTGTTTATGTTTTGTTTTTAGATTCCACATATAAGTGAGGTCATATAGTATTTGTCTTTGTCTGATTTATTTCACTTAGTATAATACCCTCAAAGTCCATCCAGGTTGTCACAAATGGCAAGATTTCCTTTTTTATTGCTGGATAACATCCCTGTGTGTGTCTGTAGTAATTCCCCTACATATGAACAAGTTCTGTTTTGAGAGTGCATTTGTAAGTCCAACAAAGTTAGCCTAGGTACCCAAATAACACAATCAGCTATACAGTACTGTACTGTAATAGGTTTATAATACTTGTCACACAAATAATAAATAAAGAAGCAAACACAAAAAATAAAGAACATTTTTAATCTTACAGTGTAGTACCTTGAAAAGTACAGTAGTACAGTACAACAGCTGGCATACAGGGGCTGGCATCTAGTGAACAGGCAAGAAGAGTTACTGACTGGAGGAAGGAGAGGAGGTGGGAGATGGTAGAGCTGAAGGATCCTCAGCAATAGGAGATGGAGGGCAAGCTGCAATTTCACTCAGGCCTGACATTGATGACACAAGTTCTGATTCCTTGCTGCATTCAATTCTGTCTACCCTCTTGAAAAAACAAACCAGTGATGTCTGGATAGTAGCTCTTTTTTCTCATCATAGTTGACGCAGTAGCACTGGATTGCATACTGAACAGTTGTTGCAACCTTCGTGTACCATTCCACATTCGGGTCCTATGCCTCAAAAACTAACAGTGCCTCCTCAAGTAAAGAAAATCCCGTTGCCATTTCCTGCATCACAAATCTCTTCAGTTCTTCAATTACTTCTTCTTCCTCTTGTCTCTCTTCCTCCTTTCTCTGGGCCTCCAATTCCATCAGGTCTTCATTAGTAAGCTCCATGTGTTGCACAGCAAGGAATTCAGTGTTGTAACAATGAGTGACTTGTACCATTTTTTTACCTCTCTCCACTTTTTCAATTATTTTCACTTTTGTTTCCATCGTTATGGCTTGGTGCTTCTTAGCAGTACCAGCTACATCACAGCTGCTTTTATGCTTGCTTCCAGACATCCTGGACTTGAAACAAAGATACTGTACTACTGTACTCTATACAGTACTGTACAGTAAAGTACACACAAGCACAACCACTTATAGAAGATGCACGCACGTGAAAATGTATGCCAGACACGTGAACTAACTTTCGTGATTGGACATGCAAATATATGTTTGCATCTCTGAAAGTTCACAGCTTGAAGGTTCCTATATAGAGAACTTACTGTATATATATACAATTGACCTTTGAACAACACAGACTTGAAGTGCAAGGGTCAACTTACATGTGGATATTTTTCAAGAAATATGTACTATATTACAAAACAATCCACTGTTAGTGAAATCTGTGGATACAAAACTACAGATAGGGAGGGCCAACTGTAGAGATATACTCTGATTTTTGGCTACATAAAGTGTCAGCAACCCTAACCCCAGTGCTGTTCAAGAGTCAACTGTATATATAACATAAAATCACATTTTCTTTATTCACTCATCCATCGATGGACACTTGCATTATTTCCATGTTTTGCCTGTTATAAATAATGCTGCAGTGAACGTGGAGGTGCAGATATTTCTTTGAGCTAGTGTTTCATATCCTTTGGATAAATACCTAGAAATGGAATTGCTGAATAATATGGTATTTCTATATTTAATTTTTTGAGGAACCTCCATGCTGTTTTCTATAGTGGCTGCACCCATTTACATTCCCTTCAACAGTGAACTAAGGTTCCCTTTTTTCACCAACATGTGTTGTTTTTTTGTCTTTTTGACAATAGCTATTTAACAGGGGTGAAGTTGTATCTCATTGTAGTTTTGATTTGCATTTCTCACTGTGATGCCGAGCACCATTTCATGTACCTTTTGGCCATTTGTACATTGTCTTTGGGAAAATGTCTATTCAGATCCTCCTTCCATTTTTTATATAGGAATGTTTATTTTTGTTATTGAGTTGTATGAGATTTTATATCTTGGATGTTAACCCATTATCGGATATACAATTTGCAAATATTTTTTTCCCATTTGGGAGGTTGGCTTTTCATTTTTGTGATCATTTCCTTTGCTGTGCAGAAGCTTTTTATTTACATGTAGTCTCACTTGTTTGTTTTTGCTTTTCTTGCCTTTACTTTTGGTGTAGTGTCCAAAAAATCATTGCCAAGACTGATATCAATAAGCTTAATGCCCATGTTTTCTTCTAGCAGTTTTGTGGTTTCATGCCTTATGTTCAAATCTTTATCCAATTTGGGTTAATTTTTGTGTATGGTATAATATAGTGCTCCAGTTTCATTCTTTTGCTGTGGCTGTCCAGTTTTTCCAACACCGTTTACTGAAGAGACTTTTGCTTTCCATTGTATATCTTGGCTCCTTTGTCATAAATTAATCAACTGCATATGTGTAGGTTTATGTCTGGGCTCTCAATTATGTTCCATTGATCATATATGTCTGTTTTTATGCTGACATCAAACAGTTTTGATGACTATAGCTTTGTGATGTAGTTTGAAATAAGGAGGCATGATGCCTCTAGCAGTTTTTCTTTCTTAAGATTGCTTTGGCTATTTTGCATCTTCTGTGGTTACATACAATTTATAGGATTTTTTGCTCTATTTCTGTGAAAACTTTATTGGACATTTGACAGAGATTGCATTGAATCTGTGGATAGCTTTGGGTAGTACAAACCTTTACAAAATATCATTTCTTCCAATCCATGAACATGGAATATCTTTCCAATATATGTGTCTTCTTCAGTTTCTTTCATCAATGTCTTATAGTTTTCAGTGTACAGGTGTTTCACTTCCTTGGTTAAATTTATACCTGGGTATTCTTTTGATGAAATTGTAAATGAAATTGTTTTATTAATTTCTTTGATAGTTATTAGTATATACAAAAGCAACAGATTTTTGTATATTGATATTTGTATCCTGCAACTTTACTGAATTTGTTTTTAGTTCTAACAATTTTTGGTGGAGACTTTAAGGTTTACTTTTCTGATTTGGATGCCTTTTCTTCTTCTTGCCTAATTGCTCTGGTTAATTCTTATACTATTTTGAATAAAAGTGATGAGAGTGAGCATTCTTGTCTTGTTCCTGATTTTAGGGGAAAAACTCTCAGCTTTTCACCACTGAGTATAATGTCATCTGTGGCTTTGTCATGTATAGACTTTATTATGTTGAGGTACATTCCCTCTATATCTGTGTTGAGAGTTTTTAAACATAAATTCAGATGACTTTTGTCAAATGCATTTTCTTCATCTATTGAGATGATATATGATTTTTATCCTTCATTTTCTTAATGTAGTATATCACATTGATTTGTGGGTGTTGAACTATCCTTGCATCTGTGGAATAAATCTCACTTGATCATGATGGTGTATAATCTTTTTTATATTTTGTTGAATTCAGTTTGTTAATATTTTGTTGAGGATTTTTCTATCTATGTTCATCAGGGATATTAGCCTGTAATTTCCTTGTGGCATCCTTGTCTAGTGTTAGCATCAAAGTAATCATAGCATCAAAGTAATCACAGCCTGTGGGATGCATTTGGAAGAGTCTTCCCCTCTCCTACATTTTAGAAGAGTTTGAGAAGGTTGGTATTAGTTCTTGTTTAAATATTTGGGAGAATTCACCAGTGAAGCCATCTGGCCTGAACTTTGTTTGTTGGGAGGTTTTTGATTACCAATTCAATTTCCTTATAGATTCAATTTGATTACTGATTAAACTAATAATTATTCTGGTCAGATTTTGTTTTTCATGATACAGTCTTGTTAGGTTGTATGTTTCTAGAAATTTATCCATTTCCTCTAGGTAATCAAATTTTTGGCATATAACTTTTATAGTACAAATGTTAAATATGAATTTTGAAAGGACCCAAACATCTAGTCCATAACAGTTCTACTGACTATATGGGTCAGATAATTCTTTGTTATGGGAGTCCATCCTGTGTATTGCAGCAAGTATAGCAGCATCCTTGCCACTAAATGTCAGAAGCACAATCTGCCCACAAGATGTCAGAAGCACTGCTCAGATGCAAAAACCAAAAATGTCTCCAGATGTTGCCAAATGTCCCCTGGGGGTCGAAACCATAATGGTTGAGAACAACTGCTCTATGTGAGTAGTTCCAGAATTTTTAACAGAAAAATGTGTATACATATATAAAAATTTGCATATACATACATTTTATATATATATATATATACATGCCTATATATACCTACTTTATACACATACACACATACATACACAAATTTGCTTAATATATGTTACATATAATAGGGGCAGGGAATAATTATTGGTATTCAGGCTAATGATATGCCTTCTTGGGTAGTTCATAAATTGATTTGACTTGAATGACCCTGCCTTACTTACCCTCTATAATAATGAATAGTATACAAAAATTATAGTTTATTACATTATTAAAAATAGTAAACCCAGTCAAATTTTATATTAATGTGTATATTTTAATTGGTAATTTGTAATTTTGTATATTTATTTTCATAACTAATAAATACAACCTCACCATGTATAAATATTTGGGACAATTTCTATATTTAAGTCCTTGAATTTAATATTCTCTAAAAAGGCAAAATAAAAGTTTGTTCTCAAGTGAAGATATTAACATGGACCATGTCAACAAAACATGCCTAAGGTATTTTGGTGAGTTGCTATTCCTGAGACCAGAATTAATGGACTGCTCAGAATAATTCATTGATTCCAGAATAATGTATTGGATAGCAACTATGTTCCAGGCATTGTTATGAGTACCAGGAATATTATGGTGAATAAGGCAAGGAAAAAATAACCTTTTAACTCTCTTGGAACTTTCCTTTTTATGAGTGGGGGGGCTATTGAGGGGACAGAAAATAATGAAAATATATATATTAAACATATTTATATAACTATATAGCTACATAATTTATGAGGCAATAATATATGTAACTGATTCAGGGAGTGCCTGATAGTGTTTGAGTGGTATTACATTAGCTAGCTAGAGAGCTCATAAAGGTCTTTCAGGAGAGGTGACATTTGAACCTAGAGGTAAGTGATGGAAAGTAGGCAGAACTGTGAAAGAAAAATATTTCAATCAGGGGAGTAGCAACATCAAAATTCAAAGAATGTGGCATATTACAGTGATAGCGCACTAGTGTGGCTGAAGCTTAAAGGAAAGAGATGGGAGATAAATTTTCTTATTTCTTAAAAAATGATTATCTTAAATAACTTATATCTCCATTAAACATGGTGTTAACACTTTTTAATTTTTTAAGCATTTACATTTAGATAGATAGCTCAGATACAAATTTAAATCTAAGCTCTGAATTTCAAAGACAGATTCTACCAAATCATACCATTTCTTTCTGAACTTACATATTTCAAGTATTTGAAAGAGTTGCTCAAACAAACAAAGAGTGCTTACCCTAGACTTTTGCTTTGCCATTCAACTAGTCTGATATCCCTGGTAGTTTTTTCCTCACTTATCTAAATTTGCTTCTTCTTTTTTTAGTCCCCTCTCAAAGCTTATCATGTATCTTGTCTTGGTCACCACCATTTTGATTGGATTTTAGTAACAGTTCTGACCTGCTTACTATACGGATGAGTAGTTGTTTAGTTTGGAAAATACCAAATTATTGCTCCATTAAATCTCTTTAAACTTTAAAGTTTGTATAACTGCCTCTTTTTCCCATGGAAAAATCATACAGTCCATAAAGTTGGCCAAAAGTGTTTAAACCTTTTTGTAAACTCTATAGACTATTTGATCCCTTTAGGTTCCAGTGTAATAGTTTATTCACTCATATACAATTATTTAATTCCAGGCCATGTACAAAATTTGTGGGATACACTTGTGAATAAGCCAAAATAAATACCCTCTTCTCATGGCAGTTATATTCTCAGGGCATGAGGCAGATAAAACACTGTAAACACCATAAATAAGTAAGTTATATACTCTCTTTGAATGAAATGCTATGAAAAAAGAAACATATCTCAACTTAAGGTTTATGAGTGTGTATATATGTGATGTTTGTTTCAATTACAAAAGAAAAGTATGATATACATATTGGGGATGATGATATTTGAGCCAAGACAGAAAACGCTTTTATTCAATTTATATTGAAGATGCTAGATAATTGATCAGTGCAATTCTAATTCAGTATACTCAGCCAGTAGAAAATGTGTCTGAAAGTCAGACATAAAAACAAGCATTTGCAGTTATTTTGAATGTAAGTTACAAACTCGGTTTTGCAATAGTCATTTCCTCTGCCATTAGAAAATGATAGCTTTTGTTTCCTTGATCTTAGATTGTGTCCCTTGCTAAGAAAATTAAATTTCATAGATCTCATTTTTCAAGAATGAATACTTTTTACTAAAATAAATTTCAATAGTTCCCTCAATTCTTTCAATAAATGATAACCAAAGGTTCAAGCTAATTTAACTGACAAAACTTAGTTTGGTAAGTGACATTTTATAAAAATCTATTAAGCATAATTATATTTTATATATGTGTGTGAATGGCATGTGTGTATATTAGTGAAATAAAGCAAAAAATCTGAAACTATACATAATTTCATCAGATTTGTTTTGCTTTATTTCATTAACAGGTGCTATCAACCATTAATTCAAATTAGATGATAAATGACCTTTTTCAAGTGACTCACTGTAGAAGATGAAGAATTTAACTGTATTTTCAGTTATATTTTTCATATAGAAAGTGAGTTCTCAACTTGAATTATAAAATATGGGATTTGCAAATTAAATTGTAAGAACAGTCTTCTGAGTCTCAAAATAATAATTGGAGTATCTTAGACTCCATTTCAAGTGAAGAAGGAAGTTTATATTGGCACTGTATGTTTGGGTGATGGAATCAGATATGAACATATTATTGAAAGTTAAGGCCGAAAGACTAATTCATCATGTATAGTGTTGCTTTGTTGAACTAATTTTGGTTGTGGTACTTACAATTGCTATTTTACTTTAAATGAGTCCTATCCTAAACTCTCACAAATAGAGTACTTCCTTAAAGGTAATGATTTGTTCATTAATATTTAAAGTAATTTTTTGCCAATTTTAAGTAATATTAGAAAAAATTCTTCAGTGTCAATTAACATTTGTATCCTGATTTAGAACAGTCACTATCAAAGGGATAAATGTCTTCAGATATAAACAATTTCTAAAGATAGGAAATATATATCATAATATTTTGATTATATTATTTTAGTCAAAATATCTATAGCTAAAAAATTTAGCATTTGGAAATGATTCGAAGGAATATTATAATGTGGCAAATAGGAGTATACCTTAAGAAAATACTTATTTGCAATATTAAATACTATTTAGGAACCTGGGAGTTTGGGATTGGTAGATGCAAACTATTACATTTAGAATGTATAAACAACAAGGTCCTACTGTATAACACAGGGAACTATATCCAACCTCCTGGGATAAACCATAATGGAAAAGAATATTAAAAAAGAATGTATAACTGAGTCACTTTGCTGTACAGCAGAGACTGGAACAACATTGTAAATCCACTATACTTCAATAAAAAAATACTATTTAGGAAATGACCTCCAGATTTTAAAGAGCATATAATAATCTTTTGCAAAAACATGTATTCTAGCCTGTTGTTGGCTTGTTGACTTCATAGAATCCTAATAAAATAAGTTGAAATATCTTAGAGTTTTTAGAAGAATGTCTTTAATGGATAAAGACATTAAATAGATTTTTAATGGATTTTTGTCATTCTATTCCCAATAATCCTTGAATATACATTCTTCCTTTGATTGTACAGTGCATGGAGTGCCACTGTTTATGAAAAGCAATGTCATTTCTAAAATCTATATAAAATTTGGAGATTATGTTTCTTAAACATTATGATGTATAAGAAAGCAAATGGAACTTGAGGTCAGATAACTTGAACTAAGACTTGTTAGAGTTAATGCAATCCCAGTAAATATAACAGTGGTATTTTTAAAATGAAGCCAGTCAAGTAGACACTAAAGTTCATTAGGAGAAATAAACATTGAAGACTAGTAGTTATATTGACTAAAAGTGAAAATACAATATATAAGGAAGTAAGTAGTTTTACTAGATGCTACAATATACTGAAAAGGTCTTGTAATTAGTGTAGTACTGGCACATGAATAGAAAGTCCAGAAATAGACTGAACTACATACAGATATCCATTATGTGGTAAAGATTTCAAAGGTATTCTTTTTTGGAAAGCTGGATAGCCATTTGGAATAAAATACATAAATGCCTCTTATTTTCACTAGCTTTCTGTACTTCCTGTTCAAAGTTAATACAACATTAATTGCATTGTTCTTTCCTTTTCCTTAATAAATGTATTTTCCCTTAAGTTTTTGCTCTTGCTGTATTCCATTGGTTGATATGGAAAGTATTTAACTTCATTCTTATTCTGAACAGTCTGTTATATTATGCTTAAAACTTTGATACGATTTTAAAATTTATTTAACAGACTTTTCCCCACAAGAAATGATTACTTTTTATATTACATACCAGTCAAAATTAGCTAATATTCACATAGAAATACCATATAATTCACCAGTTCTTGAAATTTAACACTCTATTTTAAATGATGTTTTATAGTTATGTTAGAATATATTTTATTCAATCCAATTGTAATTATGCCCTTACTATTTTGGTGCTGTAGCACAATTTAAATGTTGAAAAACTGTTATTTTCAAATAGATTCTAAACAATTCAGCTGTGAAATTGATGGTACTTTGATACCTGTCTCTGCTGAAGGGTATTCCTCACTTCCCTCTTCATATATGTATTATACTGAGAAAAACATTAATGTTCATATATTGTTTGATGTATGGCTTGGCTTTTCATCAGTTTTATTTGGTTCATATCAAACATTTGTGTTTCTATGTTCTTCAAATTTTCTGAAATATATTAGTTAACAATGCTGTCATGCCACTGCTATAGTGAATCTAGAATTTTAGAATAAAAGAGATGTGAATAACTACAATACCAAGATAACTTTATGTTATTTATTTTTCTTCTTGAAATGCTAACACTGCATTCCATTTTCATTCATTGCCAATAATCAGAGTTGAGGAATGAAAGAACAAGATTTATACTATATGTAGAAAAGTTGTTGAAAATATCACTGAAGGCCATCATTAACATATAAGGATATGTTTTGTTGAAGACACCAAGTTGAAGCAATTTGCCTTTTTCAGCTAATTTTAATTACTGCCTTTGTGAATTTCTTTATAACTGCCAAATTTTCAAGTAATGATGTATTCTGTGATGGCATTCATCAGGTTGTCATTCATTTTGTGAAGTTAAAACTAATAGGCAATGTTTTCAAGAGCGGCTTCTTAAAAAAAAAAAATCATTTTGATGTGTTAGAGTGGGGAAAAAAGACTCAAACTGCCCAGCAAAACAGATGGTTCAATATAAATAAAATAAATTGCATGTTTGCCAAGCTGCATGCATTTCCTTGCTATGTCAAAGCAAGAAAATAGTAATATATCTCTTTTTTGAAGAAATCAGTGCTTAAAACATGAATTCTAAATTTCATGATTTTTAACAGAAAATAATGTAATGGTTGGTCTTTTTGATGGTAAAACAAGTGTATACTGAATATTTCACTATGTAAATGTCATGTGGCTATCTGGAAGTCCTGAAATATTATATGCAATTGTTTCTCAGTACTTCACATAGGAGTCTCAACTCTGTATTTATAAGTTAACTGAATACATTCCAGACCCATACCTGATAACAGGAAGCCATTGATTCTTTAATTAATTAATGTCTTTTATAAATATGTTACACTGTTTTGCCTGGAAAAAAAAAGAGAGATTGGGTGTATCCTTCACAGGGCAGAGCTAGATGGAGTGGGGAGGAACCAGCCCTCCTATATGTTCCTTATCTCCCTTGAACCCACAAAGCCTAAAATGAGCTCAATTTTCTGATAAAAATTCACTCTTCAGTAAAGCAAGAATAAAAAATTGAAAAACAACAAACAAAAACAAACAAGAATCTTTACTTGGAAATTAAGGAAGACACTGTTAGGCAATCCTACATGACTGTTTTCAAAATGTGGTTCCTTATTCAGCAGCACTAAATCACCTGAGGACATGTTGGAAATTTAAATTACTGGGCCTCGCTCCAGATCTACCGAATGAAAATCTCTGGGACTGGGCCCAGCAATCCGTATTTTAAAACACTCTCCCGGTGATTATGATACAAACTAAAATTTGAGAGCCACTGCCCTAGAAAAAATGACACTAAAAAAGAAATACAGGCCTTAATCTAGTAACCACAGAATCGCCCCTGAAAGTCTGTCAGTCCCTAAACACTCACGCTTCTAAATGTTCACCAATGCTTGAATCCCCAAGCTAACCAAAACCTTGTATAGGATAGGCTCTGGCTTTGTTCTGGAAGGCTGATCCTGTGTGTATGTGTATGCTTCTTTGTGTGATTTTGTCTGTATAGGTTTGCTTTTACCATTTGTCCTAGGGTTCTGTCTGTTTGATTTTTTGTTTTTGCTTTGTCTTTTCTTTTCTCTCTTTTTTTTCTCCTGAGCCATGTGGCTGGCAGGGTATTGGTGCTCCAGCCGGGAGTTGAACCTGAGTCTCCAAAGTGGGAGACCTGAGACCAGGACACTGAACCACCAGAAACATCCCAGCCCCATGTAATACCAATCGGCAAGAGCTCTCTCAGAGATCTTCATCTCAACACTAAGACCCAGCTCCAGCCAATGGCCAGCAAGCTCCAGTGCTGGACACACCATGCCAAACAACTAGCAAGACAGGAACACAACACCACCCATTAGCAGAGAGGCTGCCTAAAGTCATACTAAGTTCACAGACACTCCAAAACACACCACCAGACGTAGCCCTGCCCACGAGAAGGACAAGATACAGCCCCACCCACCAGAGCAAGGCCACCAGCCTTCTCCACCAGGAAGCCTACACATGCCACTGAACCAACCTTACCCACTGGGGGCAGACACCAAAAATAACGGAAACTATGAACCTGCAGCCTGTGAAAAGGAGACCTCAAAAACAGTAAGTTTAACAAAATGAGAAAAAATAGAAATATGCAGAAGAAGAAGGAGCAAAGTAAAAACTCACCAGACCAAACAAGTGAAGAGGAAATAGGCAACCTACCTGAAAAAGAATTCAGAGTAATGATAGTAAAGATGATCCAAAATCTTGGAAATAGAATGGAGAAAATACAAGAAACATTGAACAAGGAACTAGGAGAACTAAAGAACAAAGAAACAATGATGAACCACACAATACATTAAATTAAATATACTCTAGATGGAATCAATAGCAGAATAACTGAGGCAGAAGAAGAGATAAATGACCTGGAAGATAAAATAGTGGAAATAACTGCTGCAGAGCAGAATAAAGAAAAAAGAATGAAAATAATTGAGGACATTCTCAGAGACCTCTGGGACAACATTAAATGCACCAATATTCGAATTATAGGGGTCACAAAAGGAGAAGAGAAAAGGAACGTGCCTGAGAAAATATTTGCCCAGAAGAAGAAGAGAAAAGGAATGTGTCTGAGAAAATATTTGAAGAGATTATAGTTGAAAAAGTCCCTAACATGGGAAAAATAGTCAAGTCCAGGACACACACAGAGTCCCACAAGGGATAAATTCAAGAAGAAACACACCAAGACACATACTAATCAAACTATCAAAAAATACATACAAAGAAAAAATATTAAAAGCAACAAGGGAAAAGCAAAAAATAACATAAGGGAACCCCCATAAGACTAACAGCTGATCTTTCAGCAGAAACTCTGCAAGCCAGAAGGGAGTGGCAGGACATATTTAAAGTGATGAAAGGGAAAGAAAGACCTACAACCAAGATTACTCTACACAGCAAGGATCTCATTCAGATTCAATGGAGAAATTAAAACCATTACAGACAAGCAAAAGTTAAGAGAATTCAGCAGCACCAAACCAACTTTACAACAAATGCTAAAGGAACTTCTCTAGGCAGTAAACACAAGAGAAGATAATGACCTACAATAACAACCCCAAAACAATTAAGAAAGTGGTAATAGAAACATACATATCTATAATTACCTTAAATGTAAATGGATTAAGTGCTCTGACGAAAAAACAGAGACCTACTGAATGGATACAAAAACAAGACCTGTATATATGCTGCCTACAGGAGACCCACTTCAGACCTAGGGACACATACAGACTGAAAGTGAGAGGATGGAAAAAGATATTCCATGCAAATGGAAACCGAAAGAAAGCTGGAGTAGCAATACACATATCAGACAAAATAGACTTTAAAATAAGGACTATTACAAGAGAAAAAGCAGGACACTACTTAATGAACAAGGGATCAATCCAAGAAGATTTAACAATTATAAATATTTATGCACCCAACATAGGAGCACCTCAGTATGTAAGGAAAATGCTAACAGCCATAAAAGGGGAAATTGACAGTAACACAATTATAGTAGGGGACTTTAACACCCCACTTTCACCAATGGACAGATCATCCAAAATGAAAATAAATAAGGAAACACAAGCTATAAAAGAAACATTAGGCCAGATAGACTTAATTGATATTGATAGCACATTCCAACCGAAAACAACAGAATACCCTTTCTTCTCAAATGCTCATGGAACATTATCTGTGCTAGATCATATATTGGGTCACAGATAAAGCCTTGGTAAGTTTAAGAAAATTGGAATCATATCAAGTATCTTTTCCGACCACAATACTATGAGACAAGATATCAATTACAGGAAAAAAAAACTGTAAAAAGTACAAACACAGGAGGCTAAAAAATACACTACTAAATAACCAAGAGATCACTAAAGAAATCAAAAAGGAAGTCAAAAAATACCTAGAAACAAATGACAATGAAAACACAATGACCCAAAACCTATGGGATGCAGCAAAAGCAGTTCTGAGAGAGAAGTTTATAGCAATAAAATCCTACCTCAAGAAACAAGAAGCATCTCAAATAAACTACCTAACTTACACCTAAAGCAATTAGAGAAAGAAGAACAACAACAACAACAAAAAAAAAAACCCAAAGTTAGCAGAAGGAAAGAAACCATAAAGATCAGATCAGAAATAAATGAAAAGGAAATGAAGGAAAAATAGCAAAGATCAATAAAACTAAAAGCTTGTTCTTTGAGAAGATAAACAAAATTGATAAGCCATTACCCAGACTCATCAAAAATAAAAGGGAGAAGACTCAAATCAACAGAGTTAGAAAAGAAAAAGCAGAAGTAACACCTGACACGGCAGAAATACAAAGGATCATGAGAGAATACCACAAGCAACTATATGCCAATAAAATGGACAACCTGGAAGAAATGGACTAATTCTTAGAAAAGTACAAACTTCCATGACTGATACAGGAAGAAATAGAAAATATGAACTGACCAGTCGCAAGCACTGAAATTGAAACTCTGTGTAGAAATCTTCCAACAAACAAAAGCCCAGGACAAGATGGCTTCACAGGTGAATTTATCAAACATTTAGGGAAGAGCTAACACCTCACCTTCTCAAATTCTTCCAAAATATAGCAGAGAGAGGAACATTCCCAAACTCATTATACGAGGCCACCATCACCTGGATACCAAAACCAGACAAAGATGTCACACAAAAAAGAAAACTACAGACCAATATCACTGAGGAACATAGATGCAAAAATCCTCAACAAAATACTAGCAAACAGAATACAGAATCACATTAAAAGGATCATACACCATGATCAAGTGGGGTTTATCTCAGGAACGCAAGGATTTTTCAATATACAGAAATTGATCAATGTGATATACCATATTAACAAAATGAAGGATAAAAGCCATATGATAATCTCAATAGATTCAGAAAAACTTCTGACAAAAATCAACAACCATTTATGAAAAACATTTCCAGAAAGTGGGCATAGAGGGAACCTACCTCAACATAATAAAGGCTATCTATGACAAACCCACAGCCAACATCATTCTCAGTGGTGAAACACTGAAATCTATTCCTCTAAGGTCAGAAACAAAACAAGTTTGCCCACTCTCACCACTAGTATTCAACATACTTTGGGGAAATTTTAGCCACGTCAATTAGAAAAGAAAAAGAAATAAAAGGAATCCAAATCAGTAAAGAAGAAGTAAAGCTGTCACTGTTTGCAGATTATATGATAATATACATAGAGAATCCTAAAGATGCTACCAGTAAATCCCTAGAACTAATCAATGTATTTGGTAAAGTAACAGGATACAAAATTAATGCACAGAAATCTCTTGCATTCCTATACACAAATGATGAAAAATCTGAAAGAAAAAGAACCAATCCATTTACCATTTCAACAACAAAAAATAAAATACCTAGGAATAAACCTTCCTAAGGAGAAAAAAAGACCTGTATGCAGAAATCTGTAAGACAGTGATGAAAGAATTTAATGATGATACAAACAGGTGGAGAGATATATCATGTTCTTGGATTGGAAGAATCAACATTATGAAAATGACTGTACTACCCAAAACAATGTACAGATTCAATGCAATCCCTATCAAACTACCAATGGCATTTTTCACAGAACTAGAACAAAAAATTTCACAATTTGGATGGAAACACAAATGACCCCAAATAGCCAAAGCAATCCTGAGAAAGAAAAATGAAGCTGGAGGAATAAGGCTCTCTAACTTCAGATTGTACTACAAAGCTACAGTAATCAAGACAGTATGGTATTGGCACAAAAACAGAAATATAGATCCATGGAACAGGATAGAAAGCCCAGAGATATACCCATGCACATATGGTCACCTTATCTTTGACAAAGGAAGCAAGAATATACAATGGAGAAAAGACAGCCTCTTCAGTAAGTGGTGCTGGGAAAACTGGACAGCTACATTTAAAACAATGAAATTAGAACACTCCCTAACAGCATATACAAAAATAAACTCAAAATGGATTAAAGACCTAAATGTAAGTTCAGACACTATAAAACTCTTAGAGAAAAACAGGCAGAACACTCTATGACATAAATCACAACAAGATCCTTTGTGCCCCACCTCCTAGAGAAATGCAAATAAAAACAAAAATAAACAAATGGGACCTAATGATACTTAAAAGCTTTTGCACAACAAAGGAAACCATAAACAAGATGAAAAGACAACCCTCAGAATGGGATAAAATATTTGCAAATGAAGCAACTGACAAAGGATTAATCTCCAAATATACAAGCAGCTCATGCAGCTCAATAGGAAAAAAAACAAACAACCCAATCCAAAAATGGGCTAAATAGACATTTCTGCTAAGAAGATATACAGATTACCAATAAACACATGAAAGGATTCTCAACATCATTAATCATTAGAGAAATGAAAATCAAAACCACAATTAGGTATCACCTCACACTGGTCAGAATGGCCATCATCAAAAAATCTAAAAAAAATAAATGGTGGAGAAGGTGTGGAGAAAATTGAACCCTCATGCACTGTTGGTGGGAATGTAAATTGATACAGCCACTATGGAGAACAGTATGGAGCTTCCTTTCAAAACTAAAAATAGAACTTTCATACGACCCAGCAATGCCACTACTGGACATATACCCTAAGAAAGCCATAATTCAAAAAGAGACATGTATCACAGTGTTCATTGCAGCACTATTTACAATAGCTAGGACATGGAAGCAACCTAAGTGTCCATCAACAAATGAATGGATAAAGAAGATGTGGCACATATATACAATAGAATATTACTCAGCCATAAAAGGAAACAAAATTGAGTTATTTGTAGTGAGGTGGATGGACGTAGAGTCCGTCCTACAGAGTGAAGTAAGTCAGAAAGAGAAAAACAAATACTGTATGCTAACATATATGGGGAATAATAAAAAAAAAAAAAAATTGGTTCTGATGAACCCAGGAGCAGGACATGAACAAAGACACAGAGGTAGAGAATGGACTTGAGGACAAATGGAGGGGGAATGGTAAGCTGGGACGAAGTGAAAGAGTAGCATTGACATATATACACTACCAAATATAAAATAGATAGATAGTGGGAAGCAGCTGCATAGCACAGGGAGATCAGCTCGGTGCTTTGTGACCACCTAGTGGAGTGGGATAGGGAGGGTGGGAGGGAGGTGCAAGATGGAGGGGATATGGGGATATATGTATACATATAACTGATTCACTTTGTTATACAGCAGAAACTAACAAAACATTGTAAAGCAATTATACTCCATTAAAGATGTTAAGAAAAAGGAAATACAAAATTCTGGAAGATAATGAAAAGAACAGAGTCTACTTATGGAACAGTGAAATCTGTACTCAGGTTTATAGGCTTAGATATCTTTAAAAGGTCCAAAATTGATATTTTAATGCTTTAATTTATATTTTAAATATTTAAGGTCATATAAAAACATAATTATCTCCACAATTCTTTTGAAGGATCCAGCATAACTTTAAAACCAAAATATAAATAACAGTATACATAGACATGCGTTTCACATTTAATCTGGAAATAAAACAAACCTTAAAAAATTTAAATATATAAACAAATGTAAAAGAATGCCAGTTGTTAAAATGGAACTTACAGAGACTCAAGACACACAAAATAAATAGAATTCAATTTTAATTGACTTAATTTTTGTGTGTGTGTGTGTGCTTTTTCCTCCTAACTAATCATTACACCAAATTACAACTCATGATCCTAGTTTTCCTTAGAACTAGATACTTCATCTCTGTGAGTAACCTGGGCATATTCAAGACTGTGGATAATATGTGAAAATTAAAGGTATTCCTTAATTTGTAGTAGGGAAATAATTTGGAATGAGGATCTGGTTATAAAATGTGCATTTCCTGGCTTCAGGAGAACTTGCCACGTTACCAAATATCTTCTTTAACTCTGTAGGTAATCTATTTATGATCTACACTTGAAGCAGTATATACAGAGGCTGGCTTATGAGAATAGACTGCATTACATTAAAAGCTATAAGATATTTTGAGACATAGAGGCCTAAATCTAATTTTGACTCTCAACAGCCTTTACCCATTTTTGCAAATTTGTTGTTGGTACTTAGTCACAAGGAATTTCATTATTTAGAATATAATTTCCATACCAGGAAAATATATTCTCCTTGGAGGAGTAAATGATTGAATGTTACAAATCTTAAATGAACTTTCAAATTATTAAAAGGGCAGACTGTGTAATTAAAAACAATTGATAGAATACAAAAACTTTAGGAATATAATAAAGTACCAAGAGCAATTTAGGTGACTAATGTCATTATATAATATAAGTTTTGACATATTTAAATATTTAGAAATTCAATATATTTAATAATAATTCTAAGAACTTGAACTGGTAGGTTATTGATGTAGTTAAAACAAATGCATTTAAAACGGAACCCTAACGAAATGGAGAATGAGATGGAATTTAAGCTGCTATTAGATGTATATTTTTCCTTCAACTCTATATAATACAATATTACATTGCTTGCATAGTTAATAAACTTTCGGAAAATAATATGAAGAATGAGAGTAACTTGTGACTAGTCATGTTCTACACTAATCCAGATAACAAGACAATTGTGAAAACTAAGAATATTTGCCTCTGTTAGTATTGATGCAGACTGTATATAAGTTTAAATGTACTTAAGTTGTGTAGAGTCAAACTTATTTTTTCCAGAAGCTCAAATGAAATATTAAAATTAAATTACTGTGATCCCTTGTTCAAAAGAAAAGAATATAAAATAATAATTGAATTTTTTTAACTATTAAGGATAATCTGGTGTTAAATTTGCTTCAGTATATATATTATGGAAGTATAGACACTTTTAAACAATAAAGAAGTATTACATAATAAATTTTCAAATATAAAAAGAATATTAGACATAGGGATGTATGAGAAAAGGATATTTGCATGCAGTTTTAATTTAACATATTTGGTTGATTTAACATACTTGTTAAATTTAATATAACATTTAATTAACTTTAAATCATTAAAAGTAAATGTACATATATGTATAGGTATGTGTATATATATTCATATATGTACAAATACTTTTGTAGGTATATATATGAAACATGTATGTAGAAGTTATATTTCTTCGAAACCTCAATATTGAGATTAATGATATCAATATTTCATAATTACAGCCTCTTATAAAATCCTATCCATAACAAAAAGTTTCCTCACAGCTCACTGAATTAATCTTTGCATGTTAAATTCAAGTTAATAGTCAAAATCTATGTGCCATTTCCCCACAGTGTTGATAAGCATCATGTGCCCATCACAGAAGGTAGTAATGGTACCATCAATGACAATGGAGTCACTTGTTATGACAAATTATTAGGTCTGAAACACCCAGCAAACTGAAATGGCATCCTGTCAATTTCTACATCTTAGATCAACAATAGGCTGTTACAGCAATAATTAAGCAATAAATCATCACTGAAATGGTAATGCTATTAAATCTAGACAACAAGGGGAATGTGCTACCACAAGGCTATAAAATACACTTCTTCAATTATATTAGGAGTTATATGTTAAAATCTCAACTAATATAAAGTAAGGTAATATAAAGTGCCACAATTCTTACAAAATGGTAAGTGATATACAAAAGTATTTGCATAAAAACAGTTCATGTTATTTTCATATAATTTCTAATGAAGAATTGCATAATTTGGAAATACTTTCACCAATGAATGTGTTTGGTCCAAATTTGGTTATAAATGTAGAAAGTAATTAAATGAGTTGTACATAAGTCATTATCTAGTATATCATTACACCCTATGGTATTAGTCCAGTAATTAAAAAAAGAAAGCTCTTTCTATAAGTATATAATGGAAGAAAAAGGGAGAAAAAAGTGATATTTGGGTATATGCTGTATTAAATGGTCAGTAAACAAGTTCTGAATTACATATAACTATGCCAGTCTCCAATATAATGATGATTGAGCTTAGGTAATAATCATAATCTATTCCTCATAAGGACTTATGCTGCCATTATCAGTAGTAAAGCATTACAGGTCACAATACCACTTAGGCATATGAGCCAGTATCACAAGCTCTAGGGGGACTGTCACCAGTAAATATCAAATAGACAACTTGAATTTTGTATTTTCCAAAAAGAGAAAAGAAAATTTGTATTTATTACTTAGAATAATATTGAAATATCTTAAGCAAAATAAAATACCATACTTCATATAGGTGTGGTTTTGTTTTTACGTTGTTGTTTTTTGATATCGGGAAGGTATTAAAAACTGTCATAAAAATAATTTTTGTATGCTACGTGTTGGACCAACTTCTTTCAGTTTTTATCATTTATTCAATTCCCCATCCCAGGCACCTGGTAGTCATCTGAATTATCTCAATCCTGTCTTTCACCTGATAACTCCATATCTCTGTTACCAAATTTTGTTGGTTTTATACCTTTAATATTTTTAAAGCTATTTTCTTTCCATATCTATCATTAATACTGTAATTAAATGAGGAGTGATTGGACCATATCTGTACTATACTAAGCAGTTTTAACTTCTCTTCCAGTCTTTGTTCTAGCTTTATTCAATTACAACCTTTACATGTCCTCCAGGGAGACTCATCTAAAACAAAACATTTTACATCTTTAGATAGTTTCTCATTACTTTGCATGTGATATACATTCAGTCACTTAGATGAGTGCTTCTAAAACATTATTGTGCATATGAATCATTTGGTGAACCTGTTAGATTCACTTCACTTGCTAAATTCTAGAACCTAACCCTCAGAAAGCCTTATCCAGCAGGATCTACATGGGGTCAGGAATCTACATTTGTTTTATTTTATTTTTAAAAATTTTATTGGAGTATAGTTGATTTATAATGTTGTGTTAGTTTCAGGTGTACAACAAAGTGAATCATATATATATATGTATGTATATATATATATCCATTCTTTTTCAGATTCTTTTCCCATATAGGTTATTACAGAATATTGAGTAGAGTTCCCTGTGCTATATAGTAGGTCCTTATTAGTTATCTATTTTATATATAGCAGTAAGTGTATGTTAATCTCAATCTCCTAATTTATCACTTCCCCTCATGTTTCCCGTTTGGTAACCACAAATTTGATTTTGAGATCTGTGAGTCTGTTTCTGTTTTGTAAATAAGTTAATTTGTATCATTTTTAATTAGATTCCACATAAGTGATACCATATGATATTTGTCTTTGTCTGGCTTACTTTACTTAGTATGGTAATCTCTAGGTCCATCCATGTTGCTGCAAATGGCATTATTTCTTTTTTTATGGCTGATTAATATTCCATTGTATATATGTACAACATCTTCTTTATCCATTCCTCTGTTGATGGACATTTAGGTTGCTTTCATGTCTTGGCTACTGTAAATAGGTCTGCAGTGAACACTGGGATGCATATATCTTTTTGTATTATGGTTTTCTCCAGATATATGCCCAGGAGTGGTTTTGCTGGATCATACAGTAGTGTTTTAGTTTTTTAAGGAACCTCCATACTGTTCTCCATAATGGTTGTACCAATTTATATTCCCACCAACAGTGCAGGAGGGTTCCCTTTTCTACACACCCTCTTCAGCATTTATTGTTTGTAGACTCTGTGATGATGGCCATTCTGACTGGTATGAGATGATACCTCATTGTAGTTTTGATTTGCATTTCTCTAATAATTAGTGACGCTGAGCATATTTTCATGTGATTTTTGGCCATCTGTATATCTACTTTGGAGAAATGTCTATTTAGATCTTCCACCCAGTTATTAATTGGGTTGTTGTGATTTTGTTGTTGTTGTTGTTTTGTTTCATTTTGATATTGAGCTGAATGAGCTGTTTGTATATTTTGGAAATTAATCTCTTGCCAATCAATTCATTTGCAAATATTTTCTCCCATTCTTTGGCTTGACTTTTTGTTTTGTTTATGGTTTCCTTTGCTGTGCAAAAACTTTTAAGTTTAATTAGGTCCCATTTGTTTATTTTTGTTTTTATATTCATTACTCTAGGAATTGGATCCAAAGATACTGCTGCAATTTATGTCAGAGAGTGTTCTGCCTATGTTTTCCTCTAAGAGTTTTAAATATCCAGCCTTACATTTAGGTTTTTAATCCATTTTGATTTTATTTTTGTGTATGGTGTTAGGGAATGTTCTAATTTTATTCTTTTACATGTAGTTGTCCAGTTTTTCCAGCACCACTTATTGAAGAGACTGTCTTTTCTCCATTGTATTTTCTTGCCTCCTTTGTCATAAAATAGGTGACCATAGGTATATGGGTTTATCTCTGGACTTTCTATCCTGTTCTATTGATCTATATTTCTATTTTTGTGCTAGTACCACAGTGTTTTCATGACTGTAGCTTTGCAATATAGTTTGAAGTCAGAGAGTCTTATTGCTCCAGCTCCATTTTTCTTTCTCAAGTTTGCTTTAGCAGTTTGGGGTCTTTTGTGTTTCCATACAAATTGTAAACATTTTGTTCTAGTTCTGTGAAAAATGCCATTTATAATTTGATAGGGATTGCACTGAATCTGTAGATTCCTTTGGATAGTAGAGTCATTTTCACAATATTGATTCTTCTAATCAAAGAACATGGTATATCTCTCCATCTGTTTGTGTCCACCTGCTGTGCCCTACATGACCTAACTGTTTTCCACCATTTTACATATTTTAAGCTTAATAGTACAAAATTGTTTGTAGTACTCCCTCTTTCTTCATGCTGAGGGGTGCCAAGGGAAGTATACAGATAAACAGAAATTGTCTATAATAAGTGTTATGAAGAAATAAGGGCTTAGGGAATGACAGGGCTGCTATATTTCTTTATCGGGTGGTCATGGAAGACCTCTCTGTTATGGTGACTTCTGAGTTGAGATCCTAATGAAATAAAGGAGAAAGCTTATTAACATGTGTATTGAAACCATTCTGGGCAAAGACAAAGGTCCTGAAGCTGGAGTTCAATGGAAAAGGAGTTATAAAAGGAGACACAGCTTGAGATGCAGGCAGAGATTTCCAGTAAAGAATACCTAGAGTGCTAGGTAAAAATGCACACCCCATTGTTGAATTTTTCTGAGGCAGAAGAGCCCCTTGGTCTATATTTCAAACAAGTTTCCAAAGGGATTATGACATATCATAGGATAAATTTAATTTTTAATATAATGGAAAGACATTGTAGGGGATTAGCTCTCAGACTTCAGCAAGCATCAGAGTTCCCTGTTGGGCTGGTTAAAACATGTTGCTAGGCCTCATCTCCAGAGTTTTCTTATTCAGTGATTTTGGGAGTTGGGCCTGAGAAATTGCCTTTCTAACATGTTCCCAAGTGATGCTGATATTTCTGGTCCAGGGATCAGATTTTGAAAACTACTGCTGAAAAATGTTGAGCTATGTAATAACAATGATCGATTTATAATTTCGAAGTGTCTGAAGGTTGATTCGGAGGTAATTAAGTTGAGACCTAGGAAGCAAGGGCAAATTCTGGTATGAATGGGCTTCCTGAAATCTTTAAGTGGTAAGCGGTAAGGGATTGATTTCCTTTTTTTTTTCTTTTTTTTTTAAGCTAAAAAAGACTGGTAATGAGGCTGTAATGTGAATAGTGAAAGCAAGGTGGTTAGAGAAGAGTGCAAATGCTGGCGAGAGAGATCCAGGAAGAGCAGGATCCTTCAAGGCCTTTTAGGCCATGTTAGTTAAAAAATTAAAATATAAAAATGTCTTGGTTGTCTTTAAATGAGGAAATAACATGATCAGAATTATTTTAAATGTTTGAGGGAAAGCTGAACATACAGGAGACTAGTAAACTAAATAAAAAAATAAAGGAAACATGTTGATTTCAAAGTTATAGTGATCTCAGTTTCATGTGTCCCTATACAAAATGGTATTAATAACAAAAATAATTTACGTTTTTTTAGTACCCTGAATTTTGCAAACGATTTCATGTACATTTACTTAACTAACTTTATAAGAATCACTTGAAGTAGATAGAAATTAATACCTCCCATGAAAATATGAAGGGAGTTTTTATTGAAATGAACTAAATTCTTGACACTTTATCAAATAGACTTAGGAGACATCTTAGAGATAACTTGACACTTAAAGACAAAGTGAGTGAAGTCATATCAGGAGATTGGGAGCACAAAGTAGCCCACAAGCAGATGTTGGAAGCACCGAATAACAGAAACCACAAAATGTTGGTAATTCCCAAAGGGACATTGGCAAATATCAATGTCATGAGTAGGTTTGATACATGTTATAATCAAGAATTGGTTAAAGATGAAAGGTAAAAGAAAGATGGCTAGGTATAACATAAGACATATTTAATTTGCTCATATTCAAGTTTATTAGTTACAGGTTCATTAACATAACATTAGGGGAAAAATGCAGTTCTTTTGATGGTAAATGTGCCTATCAATAGGCTGAAAGAACCACAAGTATATACTGGGTTGTTTGAAATAATCATATGTTTTCATATTTCTTATCCATCAATCATTCATTGAATATATAGCTTTTCAAAGCTATGAAAGGATATCTTGGAAATTGAAAAAATAATCCTAAATAGAAAACATTAGATGTCTTATTGATGTGTTTTATTTCATGTAGCTTAGACAGGAACATTGGAAAATAATTTCATGTTACTATACTTGTCCAATATTGTACCTCACACATACACACTCACACGAGCACACATACATACCCATATGCTTCTACATTCACTGCTCTGCGTGAATTACTTCTTTTGTATGGGGAAACATAAAGAGATTAGATCAAAATAATATCTACAAAAGAGAGAACAAAGAGCAAGGAAGGAATAGAGAAATTAAAATAGCTCAATTTAAGAATATGACAATTTGATGTTGAAGAAATGAGGTAATTTCTTACTATTGAGCACTAATAGACATTGCTGTCTGATGTTCTAATATTAGTGAATTATACCATCTTCGTGAGGCTGCCTACCTTACGTAGAAGGAAAAACAGTGACCTAACGGTGCAAAAGAACCTAAACTTGGATTTATCTACTCACCCGAGTTTTATCAGTCTTTTCTTTTTTTTTTTAACTTTTTTTTTAATTAATTAATTTATTTTTGGCTGTGTTGGGTCTTCGTTCTGTACTAGGGCTTTCTCTAGTTGCGGCGAGCGGGGGCCACTCTTCATCATGGTGTGCGGGCCTCTCACTATCGCGGCCTCTCTTGTTGCAGAGCACAAGCTCCAGATGCGCAGTCTCAGTAGCTGTGGCTCATGGGCCTAGTTGCTCCGCAGCACGTGGGATCTTCCCAGACCAGGGCTCGAACCCATGTCCCCTGCATTGGCAGGCAGATTCTCAACCACTGCGCCACCAGGGAAGCCCTATCAGTCTTTTCTTAATGGGAATTTATATATACTTTACCTTTCTCACTCATAGACTCTGAATCCATCTTGTAAGTTGGAGTACATTTTTTTGTTTATTTATTCACTTTATTTTTTAATTTTTATTTTTTTATTGGCATATAGTTGCTTTACACTACTGTGTCAGCTTCTGCTTTAAGGCAAAGTGAGTCAGACATATATTTCCTCTTTTTTTGGATTTATTTCCCATTTAGATCACCACAGAGCACCAAGTAGAGTTCCCTGCGCTATACAGTAGGTTCTCATTAGTTATCTGTTTTATACATAGTAGTGTATATATGTCAATCCCAACCTCCCAAGTCATCCCGCCCCGCTTTCCCCCTTGGTATCCATACGTTTGTTCTCTACATCTGTGTCTCTATTTCTGCTTTGCAAATAAGATCATGTATACCATTTTTCTAGATTCCACATATATGCATTAATATACGGTATTCGTTTTTCTCTTTCTGACTTTTGGAGTACATTTATAAAGGTGCTGTTTTGTGGTAAGGGCAACACTCTCCTACCGTGTAACCAAGCTGTTGATCCAAGCCAGATTAATGAAGTATTCCATCATACCAGCTACATGAAATAGAAATTGAGATGTGAAAAATTATACAGGTCTATATGTTTGGGATAATGATAAGAGTAGTTGACAAAAGTTTATATGGCTAAATATTTAACAAGGCACATAGAACTCTCCCTAATTTATTATTTCTATGACAAATATGACAGAGTATATTTTCCAAGAATTGCAACAATAGCTCCTATTCCATATACTCTTTCTGCATTGTGGTCTTGCCTTTTCCCCATCAAAAATTGGAGTGTATATATATATATATACATATATATATGTATATATATATGTATATTTGTTTTGCTTTGTTTTGTTTTGGATAAAGGCAAGTGTAGGTGAGTATTCTACTGTTAGAATATGCCAGGAATGATGCTGGTCTAGTAGCAGCAAGCATCTGTCACTTCTAATCTTATGGGACACTCACTCTTGGGATGCTTTCACTCAGGAACCAACTACCATGCTGTGAGAAGAGAAACCCAAGCCATGTGGCAAGTTCACACATAGGGATTCTGTCTATGACTCCAGGTTAGTTCCCAGCCAAGAATCAGACACTTCTGCCACCCAAGTTAGTGGGTAGGAGGCCTCAAGTGGGAATCACGCACCTGAGCTTAGTCAAGTCACTGAACCAATAGAGATTTGTTTGTTTGTTTTTAAACCACTAAATTTGGTCCATTTGTTATGTAAAAAGAAATAAATGGAATAACAATAACCACTGCAGCTTGAAAATTAAGTCCTTCATTAAATGAGTTAATAAAGGAACATGAAGAAGTCCCTGGAATTTTCTGTAGATTTAGAAATATATTGTATATTCTTTTCTAAAGGATATTAGTTGTCAGGGTGTAAACTAACTAGTTCAAAATTATGAATACCTGGTCCCCAAATGTTTGTTCCAATAAGAACCTTCTAGGTACATGCTGATGAAGAAAAAGTGAAATGTCTTTATCTTTTGAAAATTTCTCTAGCCTCTCTCCCCCAATTTCTGTCATAAAAGACATCTGCCTCTACCCTCCAAAGTAAAAAATTTTCAGGGTTTATACTTGTAGCCAAGGTTTTCTATAAGCATCTACCTCTTGATTTGGGAGAAAACATGTTCTCACTCTCCTGATCTGCCTCAGCTCATCCTCCCAGTGACTGGACATATTCTCTTGTCTTACACACAAGATCTTGGTGGTTTACAATCATATAAAAGAAGTTTAGAATTTTAAAGTATGAATTATTGTTAATGGATGTTTCTAACTGTAGCCTATCATCTAATTAAATAAGGTGTACATATCATCACCATCACTTTAAAAAAGTACGAGGAGAGGATTAGATAAATGGCTTCCAAAAGCTGTTCTTTTAATGATTTTTCCCCCCTCTCCATTGCATTTGAACATTGAATTTAATATCCCATTTAGATTATTAGGTTAAGAAAATTTCGTGAATTACAATAAATGCTGTACTAAAATTTTTTTTCTCATCCACGTACCTCTAAAAACTAATTGGTCACATTGAACTGCTCTAATAAAATAAATTTATTCTGTATTAAATGTGTTCCATAAAGATACTTTCTTCAATCACAAGAGATAGTGGTCACTAATTACATAAGTTAATCAAGTTAATTTGTCATAAGGATGAATTATACTTCCCACTGTTACTTTGAATTTTAGTTCTCTTTATTTTTTTTTAAATGGTGGAAAATTATCAATAAATTACAAACTGAATGTTCTTTTATTTGGGCAAATTTAAGGTAGTCATCGAAAAGGTAGCTAGCTGTTTCATTTTTTAAAATTTTTGGGGGGTTTATTTTTCTTTTTATTGATATACTTCAGATACCAGGAGATTAATAAACAGTGTAATCTGGGCAGTGAATACTACACAGTTATTACAAGCCATTGGAGAAATACAGCTATAGAATTATAAGACACAAGAGACAAGCAAAGATTTCAAAAATCCAAGAAGGATGATAATTTCATTTTAGTACATTTATTATGCTATAATCTTAAAAGTAGAAGACAGATTTTTTTAAAAAGCCAATAAATTGTTCTTCTTTTGGCTTATTGTTCCATTATTTGTCATAACCATCTGGAATTTGAACATATTTAGTATCCCATTATTTTCAGAGGAATAGGTATTTGATGGTCTTTGTGCCCCTGCAGCATTTTAATACTTAGACACATCTGAAAAGTATTCCAATAAGCCATTGAAATTAGCCTGCTCATTGCAACTACTCATATTTTATTTGTCATTTGCAAAGTGTTATAAGTAACCAGATAACTTAGAAACCAGATTGAATCTTAAAAACTTATGTTTTAAATGTTTGGAAATCAGAGTGAAAATGCAAAGTACTGTTACAACTAAATTTAACTTAAGCTTATCCATACTTGATTACAAATTAAACACTTGAGAATATAATATGGATTTTGACAGCATGTTAATTAACTTTGAGTGCCTTCTGTCCTTGCAGATTGTTCACAGAAAAACAAAATATTTAGGTCACTGGATCTTTTTAAAACTCTCAAATTTCCTGCAGTTATAAATGATCAAGTTATCTGTTAAAAAACAGATTTTTAAAACTCTACTATTGTATGTCCAAAGTGTTAAAACTTTTTTTAATATTTTCATTTTTAAAAAAATGAAAAAAAAACCTTTCTTTTGAATATTTCATTACCTGTTTCTCATAATCAAAATATTTCAAAAATGTTTTACCCAAGCTGTGACCCAAGTTGAAGATATTCTGCATTTTGGAAAGTAACAAGTATGCACAGACTCAACTGTTTTTCTACTCACATATCTTTTCTGAAAGGAAAAATAAAAACAATGATGAAAAGCAAAAATACAAAAGCGTCTAGCTTACAAAGATATGGATCAGAAAATCTCAGGAGTATTGAAGTAGAGAGACTTGCAGTGAGAATTGAAACCACTGAGTAGAAACAATGGTAATGCATGCAAAAATGCAAATATAAAATCTTTCAAAAAGGTATTTGGAAGTAAAATCTGTCAATTATAGATTAATACAGTAACAATCAAAATAATTGGTTAAGGATGAAGGAAATATTTATTAATTTCCTCATTTTACTGAGGGTAGTGCCAGTCATCACAGTTTAACGCTGTCTCTTAATAATCAAGGAATATTATGTTTTGAATATTTTCAAACTGTCACTAGTAAAAGGTAAAATGTAAACTTACCTATAAACATGGAAAGAAACAACAACAAAACTAACCTGAAAGGAAAAAAGCCGAAATGAAAGCAACTTACAAAACGTTTTTTTAAAAGAATAACCTGAGATGAATAAGTGAGATCAGTGCTATCGAAAAGAGATTTTACTTAGATTAGAATCCATTCAGATATATATAAAATAGTCAATATCCTTTCTTGTGATAGGATTCCACAAGTATCTATACTTTTATGAATGCGTTGTACATTTAGGAGTCAAAAGTGTCGACTGAGGGAAAAAATGCACAACATGAGAGTTGTGTGTTCAGTTTTATTTGGGACAAAATGAGGACTATAGCCTGGGAGACAGCATTTCAGATACCTCTCAGAAACTGCTCCAAAGAGGTAGGGGGAAAGATCAGTATATATGTGATTTTGGTGAAGGGGGAGTGTATGCAACCAAGCACATATTTGTTTGCAGAAGGTTTCTGCTAGTGTCTTGAAGGTTGCTGTTAGTCACAAGGAGCAGACGTCATCATGAAGGATTTTAGTGCTTTTCTAGATATGAGGAGATACAAAAATTGGGCTCATGAAATCGTCTCCTGAAAATATCTATCTGAAGACCGGTTCTGCCAGTTTTTCTCAGAGCACAGAGGGCCTCATCCCTGATCTGCACCCTGAGCTTCTTTCAGGGGGTGTTGAAGGCCAGTAGCTGCAGTGGATCTTAATATGTAGAGGTAGGTGGCAAGTGCCAATTTGTAGGTGACAAATTCATGCAAAAAAAAGAATAACATGCAGAATCAAACTCACCCTAGAATATCTATAAAACTTCTTTTTACTATGTAAGTAAAATATAAGAGTTGGAAAAATTTGCTGTATAAATATATAAAAAAATACTCTTTATATCTAACAAATCAACTTTGAAAATAAATATAATTTTTTTCAAAGTCAACAGTCTCCTATTGTATTAAGAAAATATATAAGCTATTCAGAAGAGATATACCTAAGTATAACATAGACATTTTAAAAATAAGATATGAAACAAGCAGAAATACTAAAAACAAAAAACCTTTCATATCAAAATTAAAAAGATTGAAATTCAAGGCAAAAGTAATTCAATGTAGCTGAACTATTTTATTTCCATAACCATAACAATTTGAAGGAAAATTAACATCGCAATTGATGCTTTTTATACAAAATAGCCTAACATTAAAGTATTGTTGGAAACAGAAGTATATATTAGGAAAGATTTTTTTTTTAATCTTTGTTTTTTATAAACAAAAACTGTATGGAAATTTAATCCTGTAATTGAGGACAATATTTATCTTATGAGGTGAAACTTTAATATTTTTGCCAGCAATTTATAATGTTGAGGAAAGAATAGGAAGATTTTTGCATAAGAAGCCAGGGTTAGAGTGATTAAGACCTGTCCATCCATGAATCAAAGATAAACTTTGATTCAAAGTAAAACTTTGTGTCAAAAACCCAGTGCAAATATCAATAATACAACATACCTAAGATGTTAGTAGCAATGTAAAGACAAAACGAATAGACAGGTTTCTGCACCATATACATTTGTCTTTGAAGAACAAATTTTCTGGAACTGAAATCTGTTGGATGCAAGAAACTGAGAATTGCTGTGCCCCAGACATCTTGGCAGCTTACATACCAGTGGGGTAATAGAGTGGGTGAATCTAAGAACTGCCTGCTACCAGTTTTGGCATGGAGCACCAGAGGCTGAGCAAAACATTGAGGGAAGGAAGGACCATCCTCTCTTGCACTCTGAAGAACCACTGCAGGTTTCTGACCTTGGGCTGTTGGTAATGAATGGTGCTCAATTCCCAGGTTTCTGTTGGTCTCCAGGTGAGCTCAGCATTTGTGTTCAGAAAGTCCTAGGTTTCAATCTAACAATCTTACATGTGAATTGTGACACTTGGAGAAGTTTATTTAAACTTTCTGAATCATAGATTACTTGTCTATTGGAAATAACACTTTCTGCACAGTGTTGTTATAAGGCTAATGTAAGATATTCTTCCTAGTTTACTAAAAACAGTGTCTGACATATGATCATCTCTCTATTGTCAATCATATTATTAAGTACAAATAAACATTCACTAAATGTCCACAATTCAGCTAAATTATGTATAATGTGAGATAAAACAACAACAGAACCATTAATAAAATAAAATTTGACAGAATTCTAAGTATTTCAGAACACCTACATTTAAAACTTTTCATAATAACTGAATAAAAAATGCAGTCATCAAGGTAAATGGAATATTACATTTAAATAAAAAACCGTACAAATACTCAAACAAAACTATGGCCAAAACTTTGTGGGAGCCAAGTGCAGAGTCATATAATTTCATTGTTAGACAATAACTACTGGAAATATACTAATTAAAAATTCAATAAAAAATGATATAATGGCCAGATAAATTACTGGATACCCTTTCCAATTTGAATATAAGGTTTTTGTTTTTTTTTTCTTTTGTGGTATGCGGGCCTCTCACTGCCGTGGCCTCTCCCGTTGCGGAGCACAGGCTCCGGACGCACAGGCCCAGCGGCCATGGCTCACGGGCCCAGCCACTCAGCGGCATGTGGGATCCTTCCGGACCAGGGCACAAACCCGTGTCCCCTGCATCGGTAGGCGGGCCCTCAACCACCACGCCACCAGCGAAGCCCGAATATCAGGGTTTTTATAAGTATGTCCTAAATATTGATTGTCGTTGTCTGAAACTAAAATTGAACTCGGTGTTCTATATTTTTATTTGATATATATGCCAACCTTAAAGACACCAGTGGACATTAAAGGAAAAAATAAGGATACAAAAGTAAGCATGTGAATAAATATTCTAGAAATTAGAAATTCTCTAACTAAAAATTCAGTCTATGGGTAATTAGCATGATAAAAGCTTGAAAACATCAATTTCATTTAGTAGAAAAGACAAGTGTAAAATTGTAAAAGGAAGGAGAAATAACTCCAGGAAATAGTACAAATATTACTATGTAATATTTGCAAAATATTACAGTGTACTTCAAATAATTTATTGGAAAAAAACCCAAGACCAGATTAAATTAGCTATGGTGAAGTCAAAATCAAAGCTAAATTGTCATTGTGGAAACATAGTGAATGATAGAGAAAAATATCTATGCTGTATTACCAAGAGATAAAAGCGTTGTATAATAGTATAAAAAGGGCTTCCCTGGTGGCGCAGTGGTTGAGAGTCTGCCTGCCGATGCAGGGGACGCGGGTTCGTGCCCCGGTCCGGGAGGATCCCACGTGCCGCGGAGCGGCTGGGCCCGTGGGCCATGGCTACTGAACCTGCGTGTCTGGAGCCTGTGCTCCGCAACGGGAGAAGCCGCAACAGTGAGAGGCCCACCTAAGGCAAAAAAATAAATAATAATAATATAAACAAAAGAATCCTAATCATGACAATAAGTATATACTTGAATATATGCAAAGTAAAATATATGAAAGTTGCTCACTACATCTCCTCTTAACTCACCTCTGTTTGATCAACTAATTAATCAATGTTCTTAATATCCCTGTAAAATATATAGAAAACCAACTCATTCTAAAAACTCTAGGATAGTAAGCTATGCTCCAGTTAACCAAGAATCTGATGTGCTTGAATTTGCACTGCAGAAATGTTACTGTGAAAAAATGTTTTTATTAATGGAAGAAATTTTCACATATTGAGGTATAGGGAGGTCAATCTGTCTTATACATGATTTAACTTAAACTTTGTACTATCAGTAGAACAGCCTGTTTTGTGACCTATTTTTTTTATTTGAAATTTGTATTGGCATATATTTGATTTATAATGTTGTGTTAGTTTCAGTTGTACAGCAAAGTGAATCAGTTATATATATACATATATCCACTCTTTTTTAGATTCTTTTCCCATATAGGTCATTACAGAGTATTGAGTAGAGTTCCCTGTGCTATACAGTAGGTCGTTATTTGTTATCTATTTTATATATAGTACCGTGTATATGTCAATCCCAATCTTCCAATTTATCCCTACCCCCCCATACCCCCTGGTAACCATAAGTTTGTTTTCTACATCTGTAACTTTATTTCTGTTTTGTAAATAAGTTCATTTGTACTCCCCCTTTTTATAGATTCCACATATAAGCAACATCATATGATAATTGTATTTCTCTGTGTGACTTACTTCACTCAGTATGACAATCTCTAGGTCCATTCATGTTGCTGCAAGTGGCATTATTTTGTTCTTTTTTATGGCTAATATTCCATCATATATATGTACCACTTCCTCTGTTGATGGGCATTTAGGTTGCTTCCATGTCTTGGCTACTGTAAATAGTGCTGCAAGGAACATTGGGATGTATGTATCTTTTTGAGTTATGTTTTTCTCAGGATATATGCTCAGGAGTGGTATTGCTGGATCATATGCTAGCTCTATTTTTAGTTTTTAAAGGAACCTCCATACTGTTCTCCATAGTGACTGTACCAGTTTGCATTCCCACCAGCAGTGTAGGAAGGTTCCCTTTTCTCCACACCCTCTCCAACATATATTGTTTGTAGATTTTTTGATGACCATTCTGACGTGTGAGGTGATAATTAATTGTAGTTTTTGATTTGCATTTCTCTAATAATTAGTGATGTTGAGCATCTTTTCATGTGCTTTTAATCCATCTATATGTCTTCTTTGGAGAAATGTCTATTTAGATCTTCTGCCCATTTTTTGATTGGGTTGTTTATTGTTTTGATACTGAGCTGCATGAGCTGTTTGTATATTTTGGAGATTAAGTCCTTGTCGGTTTCTACGTTTGCAAATTTTGTGACCTATTAAACATATATTTTATATTTGTTTTAACCATTAAAGAAAAGAATGCATTTAAAAATCAAATTGGAGGGGCTTCCCTGGTGGTGCAGTGGTTGAGAATCCGCCTGCCGATGCAGGGGACACAGGTTCGTGCCCCGTTCCGGGAAGATCCCACATGCCGCGAAGCGGCTGGGCTAAATGCCGTGGCCGCTGAGCCTGTGCGTCCGGAGCCTGTGCTCCACAAAGGGAGAGGCCACAAAAGTGAGAGGCCCGCGTACTGCAAAAAAAAAAAAAAAAAAAAAATCAAATTGGAGTAGCTATGGTTCAGGCATTGAAAATGGAGCTGGGTGGCCATTGTGGATGTGGTTGCAGACACATTCCTGCATCCTTGAGAACTTGAATTTTCTGAACTGTATCAGACTCAAAGACACCACCAGCTGTTCTCAAAACAATATCTGCTAGCAGCTGCTAACCGTAAGGTGCAAACTTGTGGTCTCAAGGTCTCCCCTTGTAACTATGCAACCATTTCAGACCATAATCAATCCTTCTTTAACCAGGATCTTTGCTTCTTGCCAGCTCCAATTATAATTCTTGACAAACAACTTATATAATTCTGCAGTTTTTGCCTATATACGCCTCCCCCATTTTGTGGTCTGATGTAACACAATTCCAGTGCTTCTTGAACCTGTTTCTCCTGGGCTATAGTCCTCAGTTTGGCTCAGATGAAACTCTTTCATTTTCCTATTATAGACTGTTTATTGATTATTTCTATTGACACTATGATTCATAAGTTAATATTTTAGAAGATTCAACAATCTGGGTTGCTAAACAAAACAAGTACTTTCATAGGGAAAAAATAATATGAAATCTAGAAGTCTGCCCTCAGATTGCTTTACAATTGCTTTTAAGTTCTTACTCTACTTTTAAGAAACCAAAACATGAACTCTTGTATGATGCATTATAGATATGATTTTAAAAGAAAACCTGTAAGAAACCCCTAATGAGTAGATCTATATTCATAATAAAGATAACCAATAAAATGCATGTCGACATCATTTAGAGGATGACAGATTGATTCTACCATGAAATGTTAGCAGCGTTCATCTTTATATGATGGAGTTTGGGGTTTTTTATTTATTTATATTTTATATTTTCTGTTTTTAATATTAATGACCATGAGTCAGTTTTCTCCTAACTGCAGACATCCTGGGATATGTGACCCCAAACTCTGTATATTTAAAGTTTAACAGTAATCATTATAATGTTAATGGAGCAAAAATTTTGTGGAAACTGAAATATGGAGCCTCTTCAAGGAAAAGAATAATTAGAAATTAAATATTTCTAGAATAAATAATTAAAACACATCACAAATTTAAAAAATGCTTTTCCTGTTTTATTGAAATATAATTGACATACATCACTGTATAAATTTAAGGTGTACAGCATAATGACTTGACTTACATACATCATGAAATGACTGCCACAGTAAATTTACTGAACAACCATCATCTCATATATTATAAGTACAAAATTAAAAGGATAGAAAAAATATTTTTCCTTGTGATGAGGACTCAGGATTTACTCTCTTAATGATTTGCATATATAACATACAACGGTGTTAATTATATTTATCCCGTATATATCCTTTTGTATATTACATCTCTAGTACTTAGTTATCATATACCTGCAAGTTTGTACCTTTTGACTAACTTCATCCAGTTGTCACTTCCCCAAGCATCACATAATTTTAAAAACTGTCAAAAGTCACATATACGTCCGCAATTTAAAAAGCAACAATGGGAACCACAACAGCACTTCTATAATATATTCTTACATGTTCTACAGTTTTTGTCCTTTTAAATGATAAGATTTTCCAAAGAGAAAGGCAATTTAGTCTTTCCTCTAGCATGGTTGACTGGAATCTGATTTTTATAATTTGGTGTTTTGAAAAGTTTCTTTTCGCCTCACTCCTTATTAATAATCCTAAAAATAATAAAGTTTTAGGATTACTGTCAAATTTGAGGAAAATTCTATTAATTTTCATGCATGCTGTCAGACTTCAGGAAATTTCAAGTTGCTTTAGATTTATGTACCATCATAACTTTATTACCAGGAGCTAAAGACCCATTCATATCATTATGTGATATCTGGCTCTGCTCTTTAGTGTCATATTGCCTAGTGAGTCATCAAAGCACTTGGTAAGCATGTTCCTGAAAGCCATCTCTACCCTGGTATGGCTAGCAGTAATTCACTATGACAGGCAGAATTCTGAGATGAATTCTGAGATTTCAGTCCCTTGCTGTATATACCCTGTATGATCCTTTTTGCATGAGTATGGGCAGAACTGTGGATATGATGTCCAGCACTCCCCTAATTAAGTTTAGTTATATGACAAAGGTGAAAGGATTCTATGGGTGTAACTAAGGTCCTAAATCAGTCGACTTTGAGTTGATCAAAAGGGTGATCATCCTGGGTTGGCCTGACCTAATTAGGTAAGCCCTAAAAGGCTCTTCCTGAAGTAAGAGGTTCAGAGCATGGAGATCTATCAAAAAGAAGGCTTATAGAGGGAGACACATGGCAAGAAACTTCAGGTGGCCTCTAGAAACAGAGAACCACTGTCTGAAAGGCAGAAAGGTAATGGAGGTCTCAGTCCTACAAAAGCAAAGAGCTTAATTCTACCAAAAAGCCCATAGGCTTAAAAGAGGACCCTGAGTTACAGAAAGGAAAGAAGTCAAGCCAACACCTTGATTTATGCTTTGTAAAACCCCAGTTATAGAACCCTGCACGGCCATGTTCAGACTTTCGACTTTTATGAATTTTAGATTAAAAAATCAATATTGTTTTAAGCAACTAAATCTACAGTTATTTGTTATATAGTGACAGAAAACTAATATAGTAATAATACACAGAAATTATACAGAACCCATACATATACCTCCTAACCCTAAACTAAAATTTGTATTTCCAACTCAACTTCCCCTTAGCCTGATCTTGAAAATTTCCATAACTATTCCATTATACTTGGCACAAAACCAAAAAAAAAAAAAAATGAAGAGGAAATACGAATGGAAAGAGATAGGAATCACCAGAGTTAAATTATTTTAAGCTTGTAAAAATTCCATGTGTGAGAAAATGAAAAGATATTTCTAGGGTCCCTCCTTCAGTGTTGGGAGGGGTCCATACACATGAAATACTAAAATATGTAAAAAATAAGCTTCCCATGTGTCAAGCACTGGGATAAACACTTTTGTGCATGATATCATTTAATTAGTTAAATCTACAAATGAATAATAAGGATCAGAAGGCCAGTTATTTCACTACAGATCCTGTGATCCTAATTGTTATGCTGTACTTAACTTCAGTTAGGTAAATTTCTTTGCATTACTGACATACAGAAATGTTGAGAAAACAACTGTATCGTGGTCAATATCAAGAAACCTGTGTGAACAGTTTAAAGCTGATTCTAACATTGAAATTTACTTGTTAAGATTAGATTATATTTGTTTTGATACCTTAAAACTCAATAAATGTACTCAAACAAATGTATTCATTGAACAAAAGGTCACAGCGTACTAGGCCCTGTGCTGGAGCAATCTTGGACCTATAGGGGAAAAGGGATTCCTGAAACTTGTTTCCTGTTCTAGAAGGAAAGGCCATTGACCAGTGCATTGTGGATACTATGTGGGTGCACCTGTAGAAAAACAGTGAGAAGCTGTGTTGAAATGTAAGTTCTCAGCTAAAAAGTATTAGGACTGTTGGGTCAAAATTTCTGCATATTTTAAACCTTGGAGTCATCATTAGGTCAATTAAAAAAATATCTTCCTGAGGGTACAATTTGTATTGCAAACAAAATCTGGATATGGTAGGCTGGTACCCTGAACTTAAATGTGATTTTTCTCAGAAACTTTACTACTTGAATTGAGAGTGAGTTCAGAAAATTAACTCTAGAGAAAAAGACAGGTAGAAAACCTCTCTCCTTCCAGGTAGACTAATGTTAAATTTATAGCATTTCATTTTTCATACTGGGAACGCACCAACATCATGTTCTTCAAGATAGCTGTCTATCCATCTTTTTCAATTCAGAACAAATTAAGACTTTGGAAAAAAAAGTCAAAGGGATTGAAACTATTCTTTTCTTTTGAGAAATATTGATAGAAAACGGATGGGATAGGCGAAACTGGGAGGTCATGGAAACAATATTTCTATTTGCAAAGTTCTTAAGAGAGAAAAATTCAAATAGGAGACAACTGTTAGGAATTTTAATTAGGGAATTTATGATCTTCAAAGCAACTAGAGTTGTCAGAATAAAACAAAAGACAATTATACAATATGGATAAAAGTGATAGTATCTTCCCATATATTATTGAAAATCACATAATTTAAAAACAAAATGAGATTCTATGTGATTTTGAATGCATTGATTAAAGACAAAGGCGTTAGAACAACATAATTTGCAAAATATAAATTCCATAGTGACAATTCTAATTGTAAAATCAATGAATTATTTTTTGATAATTATTAATGTGGCTATGCTAATTAAGTTATTTTAATGAAGTAGATATTAGATGATTTATTTAAATGTACATACCTGAAGGCTTGATACCTGAAGTTAAAACTAGGCAATGGGGGCTTCCCTGGTGGCGCAGTGGTTGGGAGTCCGCCTGCCGATGCAGGGGACGCGGGTTCGTGCCCCGGTCCGGGAGGATCCCACGTGCCGCGGAGCGGCTGGGCCCGTGAGCTGTGGCCGCTGGGCCTGCGCGTCCGGAGCCTGTGCTCCGCAATGGGAGAGGCCGCGGCAGTGAAAGGCCCGCGTACCGCAAAAAAAAAAAAAAAACAAAAAAAAAACTAGGCAATGTTCATTGTTTGCCCTGATTTTTTAAAATAAATATACTTTGCATAAATTTTTTTATGTTCAGCATTGGTTGATAATTTGAAAGATCTGGTATTACTATTATTTCTTCATTGTGTGATTAAGACTCTTCAGTGGCTGCCTCTCTTAAAGGAAGCAACGTTCTCCAGTTTACCATAGAGTCACAGCCTCTCCAATTGCTTACATGCTTAGCCTCCTGAGGCACTTGAGTTTGATTATTGTCTCGTATATGTGCAGGCCCATAAATAATTTTGGGTTTGTGATAAAAATAGATATATCTTTGTAGTGATTTACATTTATAAAATATGTGATAATGTAAATGTGTTTAACAATTCCAGACTCTTTATATAAAACAAAGAATTTTAACTCACTTGTAAGAAAATGCTTTTGCATACCACTTAGAAGCTTATAAATATGTTAAAACTGAAAATCATGCAACTCTGTAAGTATTGTTAATTCCTATTTGTGCAAAGCCTGATGCTAAGTCCTTTTATATAGCCCCCAATGTCCAGTAACCTATTCCTGTTCCTTGTATGACAGATATGGATATATAACTATGAAATAATGGAGAATTTGAAAAAAAATACAACACATAATTATCAAATAGTGGTGTGCTTGAAAATTATAATTTTTCTTCAGAAGAATTAGGGAAGACTTTGTTTAAAATGTGACACTAAGTCTGTCTTGAAAGATGAGCAGGATTTTATCTATTGGAGACATGGATAGGTAAAGTAAAGACTGAGCAAAGGAAAAGAATGCATAGAACTACCAAATACTTTAAAGAATGGTAAATATTATTGTTTTCCATTTTTAAGTAAAACAAAGATATGTATTAGAAGGTAAAAAAGTAAATGCAGCCAGAATTCAGAGAACATAACACTTAATTTTCATGGTATGTCAGTTAGACTAGGTTAAACTATGGTGTAGTAACAAAAACCCAATCCCTTAATCTTAGTAGCTTAAAGAATAATGGTTTATTTTTTGCTTACGTGCATATCTTGGGTTACTATAGGCTTTGTTTCATGTCATGGTAATTCTGAAAAGCAGCCTACTGTAGGTAGTATCTGTCATATTTTTGCTTGTCTCTGAGGACGGAGGAAGCAACAAAATGAATCACTGGAAGACTCCATCTGGAAGAAATATCACTTCCATTCATAATTTATTAACCAAAGCAGGTAATCTGACCATGTCCAACTGTTGAGAGATGATTACCCATACATATCTCATGTTTATGAGTGATATTGGGCTAAGATATTTATACTTAGGTAAGGATTGTTAGTATAAGAACATATTCCAGGCTAGTAAAGTTTAGGGATGTCTTCCTCCCTGGAGATGTTCCAGGATAGTAAAGAAAAAGACATTTTCTTTCCATATCTAGGGAAAGATTAGTCTACCCTCCAGAGTGAAGATAAAATATTTTTTCTTTCCAGAAGGAAAGATGGGTCTGTTGCAGGTATCCTGATATAAGATCAAAGCCTCATAAACTCAGAATTCCTTTCCTTTATTACATTCCATTGCATATGCAAATACCATCTAGCCCTCACAATGTCACACTGTGTGGACTGGGATTTGGGAATAGATATTATGATGTTACTTTGTCTGTTGCTGCTTTTTTCATGAGTAATAAATTCTTTGCCTCTGACCCAAAGCCCTCAGATTTTCTGTCAAGGTATAAATATAACACTCTGACAGCTAACCTGTCATCTTGAAAATAGAGTAAATCTCAAACACTTCACAGTTTCTGAACTAACACTAACAATATGGAGTCAGAGAAGTACAGTCTTCACATGTGCCTAGAAAGAATGTATCTGGGAATAACAGTAAACCACTAGAATGACTCTGAAGTGTGGAAAAGAAACTGGGGATAATTCTTTTGGTTCATTGGTTTCTCATATTTTATGGAAAGCATCCTGGTTGTAGTAACCCTGTACTTATATTTAATAGTGCAGTTAGACCCAGATAAGAAGGATCGTTAGGGGCTCTGAGCTCCATTCCTTGATGAATCCTATATATCACAAATATTACAAAAATATAAATACTTAAAGAAAATTCAGAGACTTCTCTCACTTGTGTTCTGATTTTCAGCATTAGCATAAATCAAAGTGATAAATATAATATTAGTTCTTGGACTAACATTTTTTCCAGTCCCAAATAAACCCTTTTCTACATCTTTCTTTCCCTTGAAGCAAAAGTTGCTTATATCTGAGTGGCATGAATATGCCTGGGCTCTGCTGCTATATATGTTGGAAACACAGACTGCCTTATGGTATGGGAAAGATTTATACAGAGAAAGATTTATGCTTAAAGGTAGTCAGAATAATGGCCCATCCAAGATTCCAGGGTCTAATATCCAGATTTTGTGAATATGTTACTTTACATGGCAAAAGGAATTTTGCTGAAGTAATTAAGGATAAGGACCCTGGATTATCCAGGTGAGCCCAAGCTAATCACATAGAACCTTAAAGCAGAGGATCTTTTCCAGCCATGACCAAAGGAGATTAAGTACCTATGCAAGAGGGTCAGAGACGTGCAACTCTTTGTTGACTTTGAAGATAGAGGTGGGAGACAGGAACCAAGTGAGGACAAATTGAAATTATAATGGAGTAATCATAGTTCAGGCCTACAAAAATGGATTCGGGCAGCCATTGAGGACCTGGTCTCAGACATGTCCCTGCACCATTGAGGACTTGAACTTTATGTGAACTATAACAACCCAAGGACACCAGCCTTTTTAAGAACATCTGCAAGCTGCAACCTTATGTCCCAAGGTTGTTCCCCTTTGTAACTATACAACTATTTCAGACCCCAACCAATCCTTACTTAATAAGCACCCCTACCTCTTGCCAGCTTCAATTACAATTCTTGATAAACAACTCATGTAACTTACTGTAACCTTGTGGTTTTTGCCTTTATAAGACTCCCCCATTTTGTAGTCAGGAGGAACACAATTCAAGTGCTTCTTGCATCTGTGTCTCCCAGGCTAACAACCCCCAGCGCCCACTGCCAAAATACCCTTTTATTTCTTTTTTTTTTAACGTCTTTATTGGAGTATAATTGCTTTACAATGATGTGTTAGTTTCTGCTTTATAACAAAGTGAATCAGTTATACATATACATATGTTTCCACATCTCTTCCCTCTTGCGTCTCCCTGCAGCCCACCCTCCCTATCCCACCCCTCTAGGTGGTCACAAAGCACAGAGCTGATCTCCCTGTGCTATGTGGCTGCTTCCCACTAGCTATGTATTTTACGTTTGGTAGTGTATATATATGTCCATGCCACTCTCTTACTTCGTCACAGCTTACCCTTCACTTTCCCCATATGCTCAAGTCCATTCTCTAGTAGGTCTGTGTCTTTATTCCCATCTTGCCTCTAGATTTTTCATAACTTTTTCTTTTTTCTTAGATTCCATGTATATGTGTTAGCATATGGTATTTTTTTTTTCTCTTTCTGACTTACTTCACTCTGTATGACAGACTCTAGGTCCATCCACCTCACTACAAATAACTCAATTTCATTTCTTTTTATGGCTGAGTAATATTCCATTGTATATATGTGCCACATCTTCTTTATCCATTCATCTGTTAATGGACACTTAGGTTGCTTCCATGTCCTGGCTATTGTAAATAGAGTTGCAATGAACATTTTGGTACATGATTCTTTTTGAATTCTGGCTTTCTCAGGGTATATGCCCAGTAGTGGGACTGCTGGATCATATGGTAGTTCTATTTTTAGTTTTTTAAGGAACCTCCATAATGTTCTCCACAGTGGCTGTATCAGTTTACATTCCCATCAACAGTGCAAGAGTGTTCCCTTTTCTCCACACCCTCTCCAGAGTTCATTGTTTCTAGAGTTTTTGATGATGGCCATTCTGACTGGTGTGAGATGATATCTCATTGTAGTTTTGATTTGCATTTCTCTAATGCTTAATGATCTTCAGCATTCTTTCATATGTTTGTTGGCAATCTGTATATCTTCTTTGGAAAAATGTCTATTTAGGTCTTCTGCCCATTTTTGGATTGGGTTGTTTGTTTTTTTGATATTGAGCTGCATGAGCTGCTTGTAAATTTTGGAGATTAATCCTTTGTCAGTTGCTTCATTTGCAAATATTTTCTCCCATTCTGAGGGTTGTCTTTTGGTCTTGTTTATGGTATCCTTTGCTGTGCAAAAACTTTTAAGTTTCATTAGATCCCATTTGTTTATTTTTGTTGTTATTTCCATTTCTCTAGGAAGTGGGTCAAAAAGAATCTTTCTGTGATTTATGTCATAGAGTGTTCTACCTATGTTTTCCTCTAAGAGTTTGATAGTGTCTGGCCTTACATTTATGTCTTTAATCCATTTTGAGTTTATTTTTGTGTATGGTGTTAGGGAGTGTTCTAATTTCATACTTTTACATGTAGCTGTCCAATTTTCCCAGCACCACTTATTGCAGAGGCTATCTTTTCTCCACTGTATATTCTTGCCTCCTTTATCAAAGATAAGGTAACCATATGTGCATGGATTTATCTCTGGGCTTTCTATCCTGTTCCATTGATCTATATTTCTGTTTTTGTGCCAGTACCATACTGTCTTGATTACTGTAGCTTTGTAGTATAGTCTGAATTCAGGGAGCCTGATTCCTCCAGCTCCATTTTTCGTTCTCAAGATTGCTTTGCCTATCCAGGGTCTTTTGTGTTTCCATACAAAGTATGAAATTTTTGTTCTAGTTATGTAAAAAATGCCAGTGGTAGTTTGATGGGGAATTCATTGAATTTGTAAATTGCTTTGGGTTGTAGAGTCATTTTCACAATGTTGATTCTTCCAATCCAAGAACATGTTTATATATCTCCTCTATTTTTATAATCTTTAATTTCTTTCATCAGTGTCTTATAATTTCTTCATACAAGTCTTTTGTCTCCTTAGGTAGGTTTATTCCTAGATATTTTATTATTTTTTTGCAGTGATAAATGGGACTGTATTCTTAATTTCACTTTTACATTTTTCATCATTAATGTATAGGAATGCCAGAGATTTCTGTGCATTAATTTTGTATCCTGCTACTTTACCAAATTCATTGATTAGCTCTGGTAGTTTTCTGGTAGCATCTTTAGGATTCTCTATGTATAGTATCATGTCATCTGCAAACAGTGACAGCTTTACTTCTTCTTTTCCAATTTGGATTCCTTTTATTTCTTTTTCTTCTCTGATTGCTGTGGCTAAAACTTCCAAAACTATGTTGAATAAAATTGGTGAGAGTGGGCAACCTTGTCTTTTTCCTGATCTTAGTGGAAATGGTTTCAGTTTTTCACCATTGAGGATGATGTTGGCTTTGGGTTTGTCATATATGGCTTTTATTATGTTGAGCAAAGTTCCCTGTATGCCTACTTTCTACAGGGTTTTTATCATAAGTGGGTGTTGAATTTTGTCAAAAGCTTTCTCTGCATCTATTGAGATGATCATATGGTTTTTCTCCTTCAGTTTGTTAATATGGTGTATCACGTTGATTGATTTGCGTATATTGAAGAATCCTTGCATTCCTGGAATAAACTCCACTTGATCATGGTGTATGATCCTTTTAATGTGCTGTTGGATTCTGTTTGCTAGTATTTTGTTGAGGATTTTTGCATCTATGTTCATCAGTGTTATTGGCCTGTAGTTTTCTTTCTTTGTGACATCTTTGTCTGGTTTTGGTATCAGGGTGATGGTGGCCTTGTAGAATGAGTTTGGGAGTGTTCCTCCCTCTGCTCTATTTTGGGAGAGTTTGAGAAGAATAGATGTTAACTCTTCTCTAAATGTTTGATAGAATTTGCTTGTGAAGCCATCTGGTCCTGGGCTTTTGTTTGTTGGAAGATTTTTAATCACAGTTTCAATTTCAGTGCTTGTGATTGGTCAGTTCATATTTTCTATTTCTTCCTGGTTCAGTCTCGGCACTTGTGCATTTCTAAGAATTTGTCCATTTCTTCCAGGTTGTCCATTTTACTGGCATAGAGTTGCTTGTAGTAATCTCTCATGATCCTTTGCATTTCTGCAGTGTCAGTTGTTACTTCTTTCTCATTTCTAATTCTATTGATTTGAGTCTTATCCCTTTTTTTCTTGATGAGTCTTGCTACTGGTTTATCAATTTTGTTTATCTTCTCAAAGAACCAGCTTTTAGCTTTATTGATCTTTGCTATTGTTTCCTTCATTTCTTTTTCATTTATTTCTGATCTGATCTTTATTATTTCTTTCCTTCTGCTAACTTTGGGGGTTTTTTGTTCTTCTTTCTCTAATTGCTTTAGGTGCAAGGTTAGGTTGTTTATTTGAGATGTTTCCTGTTTCTTAAGGTAGGCTTGTATTGCTGTAAACTTCCCTCTTAGAACTGCTTTTGCTGCATCCCGTAGGTTTTGAGTCATCATGTCTCCATTGTCATCTGTTTCTAGGTATTTTTTATTTTATTTTTTTTTTTCGGTATGCGGGCCTCTCACTGTTGTGGCCTCTCCCGTTGCGGAGCACAGGCTCCGGACGCGCAGGCCTAGCGGCCATGGCTCACAGGCTTAGTTGCTCCGCGGCATGTGGGATCTTCCCAGACCAGGGCACGAACCCGTGTCTCCTGCATCGGCAGGCGGATTCTCAACGACTGCGCCACCAGGGAAGCCCATGTTTCTAGGTATTTTTTGATTTCCTCTTTGATTTCTTCAGTGACCACTTGGTTATTAAGTAGTGTGTTGTTTAGCCTCCATGTGTAAAACACCCTTTTATTTCAATCGGGTCTCTGTCTCTGAAATTTTGATTAACACAAAGAATGTAGATGGCCTCTAGAATCTGGAAAAGACATGGAAATGTATTCTCCTTCAGAGCCTCCAGATACCCTTATAACAAGGTTGATATTAGTCTAGTTTGACCCATGTTGGACTTCTGACTTACAGAACTATAAGTTAATAAATGTTATAAAATTTTTTGAAGCCATTAAGTTTGTGTTAATTGTTAGGACAGCAGTAGAAAACAAATGGAGTACAAGAAAAGACAGGTGAATTAACTTATCACATCCTTCCTGTAGAATAGCATGGATACAACTGGTTCTTATACAGCAAGTATCGCTTCCTATTTGTGGTGTGCACATTATATTGCTTCTCTTATAGTTCCCATTTGTGAGTCATAGTATATAAAAGAATTGCACATGTAAGCTAAGGAATATTTTGTGATATTAAAGAAGCTATATTAACTTTAAATATCTTTTTATATGTATGGATGTAGTATCTAAGTATAATATCAATATTTCACATTTGCTACTGGATGCATATTGAACACAGAACTGTGACTATATTATTAATATGTAATATAATTTTCAGTAAACATTTTCACATTTATTCAAAGAATTTTGATTAAAATTTTATAATATGATTTATGTTTTACATTTAAGAATAGTAATTGTTGATTATACTTTAAAGATTAAAATTATGTTCATATCTAATTTATATTTTTGAAGAACATGTATTCAAATCTATTAATTTTAATTTAATTAGATGCAATTTTTTAAAATTATTAGATCATTAATCTCAATAGAACATAAATTATGTTTATAGTTGGTTATAACAAAATTATAAATTTTCTTGACATTAAGGCTATAAAAATTAGCCTTATGGAATAAAATAAGCTATTACTTATGTATTTCTTTTATTGTCAGTCATCTAAATATTATTGACCCATTAAACATATACTAAGTCATGCACAAGAGTAAATTAAAAATTCTTTGGTATTTTGCCAAATTTTAATCATATAAACACCTTTATGTGTGTTTTTTATTTTTTTCTTTTTGAAGGAATAATTGTCAAATCAGATGTAAGAAGCATTATATTTAACAGCTTATTAGATTAATTTCTAATTTTTAAATAGAGAAAAGAATTATGGAGACATGTTAAATGGCCCTCCTTTTGTAATCCTGCCCAGTCCTTGAAGATATTTGAGGGAGGGCTCTGTTAAGTGTTGGCAAATTTATAAGTAGTTTCCATGAACTGCACATACATGAGCTTGTTCACAGCTCTTCTTATTACTGTCACTTTAGGTATTTTGTCTGTTAAGGTTATTTTCCATTTGAAATTGGTTCAACAAAAAACACAGAATGAATGAGCATTTGAACTGAAGTTATTTTGTGTGTTAGAAGACTAGAAAAAAACTAATGAAGAATAAATATGTATGAAGTAAATATATGTTATTGAAGCAATGACCACAGTGTCATATTCCTTTTGAAGTAACAATAAGTGCTTTATGGGGCCTGTGAAATAAAAATTCCCATAGATAAATCTGTGTTATAGTTTCTTATTGCAATACATTCAAACTCTGAATGTAAAAAATAAAAATAAATTAAGGAGTTTATTTCTCTATATATAATATAAATTATATGTGTCAAGTAATAAAAACTGTATTTGTATAAACCTAACAGGTCTTTCAATAAGTATGAAATAATAATTCTGAGTGATATAAAATTATGGGGTCATATCATAATTTACATGAAACTTTTTTTTGTTATTCCTTAGATGTTCATTAAATAATAATGCATCTCAGAATCAATGGCATGTTAGATTAGATGAAATATGATAAATATGATAAATCATAACTAAGGATGCTTATCCCAGGAATGCAAGGATGCCTCAGTGTGTAGAACATTAATGCAATACATTGTTTTAATGGCCTAAAGAGAACAGCCTAAGAGCATATTAATAAATATAGAAAAGGCATAGGCAAAATTCATCATTCTTTCATATATTATTTCATCATTCTTTCATATATTATTTTTCTTTATACATCTGATTATTATTTTAAAAAATCTATCCCCTTTAGGGAAAAAAAAGCCTAGACTAATATGTACTGATGGCTTGTTTAGCATCCTTCAAGAATCATGTCACTGTTCAGTATTCTGAGGGACAGGAATATATTTTCTATTTCAGTTGGTTCATGTGGAAGCTGAAAAACAATTAATGAAGAAATCTCCCCAAATCCTTCAGCAGAATGTAAATAGAGCATGCTTAACATAAGGCAATTACTATCTATGATTAAACCTAATAATTACTGGTGACAAAGTGAGCAAAGCTATTGTAGTAAAGATCTAGCAGGCTGGTGTCCCATCCTTGTCCCTAATGCAGGATACTCTCATTTTCCTGACATTTTTATTGGGATGATTGAGGCTATCAACAATTAGAAGGTTAATTGAACATCCTGGACCATATATGCTGACGTTATTTTGTGTGTCTGTCAAATGTGTTTGTTCCCAGAAAGCAAAAATGACACACTAATTCTAAAGGACATCATCAAAATGAGCAGAATGTTCAATAAGCCAATCCCACCCTTACTGGTCATTGTGCCAGTATTTTTCTTCTGAAACAAGTGTTTTCTTCTCAGATGCTTCATCAATCTTAGTGTCTATTCAGTTATGCAGACCTAAATTACTGTCTGGCTGCCTTATATAACTTACTGAAAAAGACATTGATAACTATTACTGGGGTTATGTGCAAAGTTTTTACGTCATCTTTTTAAAAAAATCATATTAATAACTTAAAAAAACTAAAATATAAACTATGTTTTACCTATTTCGTCATCCTCCCAAGTGAGTCTATGAAAAAGATCACTTTCCTATCCATTGTTTATCCAATCCCAACAATTGAATTGTCAAGGGCATTGTCCAATGGGACTTTTACATGTATGTTGATTTCTTTTATGGATGTTTGCCATGAGAGTTGGTCTGTTTGGAAGCCTTCCAGCAGATAGTGAACTTCTTTCTTCAATCAGGTTGTTGGCTATAGAGTTCTTTAAATGGCATGATTCTTTTTTTTTTTTTTTTTGCGGTACGCGGGCCTCTCACTGTTGTGGCCTCTCCTGTTGCGGAGCACAGGCTCAGCGGCCATGGCTCACGGGCCCAGCCACCAGCCACTCCGCAGCATGTGGGATCTTCCAGGACCGGGGCACGAACCCGTGTTCCCTGCATCAGCAGGCGGACTCTCAACCTCTGCGCCACCAGGGAAGCCCAGCATGATTATTTTTAAGTTGCTTTTCACTCCGAGTGAAGCCTGAGTGTATATGCATAGTTTATGGTTGGCTGTTCAGTGTATTGGTTACTGGAGGAGGTCCCAAATGTCCTGTATTTGAACTCTCTAACTATTTTCCAAGCTTCCAAATATTCCATACTTTGTGAAGTGTTAGGGTTGTTTATGTCTAGTCTTAGTTCCAGGGTCCAGTAGGAAAGAAAATACCAGATGATTCAGGATATTTTCCAAATATGCTAAATAACCTTTTTCTTCCAAATTTTTGTAATGGCACCCAAATGTTTGCACTGGTAAATCTCTTCCTCTTTGTCTCTGTTGCCCACATTGACAGATTTCAATGCTGTATCTCTCAGTTCATTTTTAAACACTCCGTGGCAGCCGGGATTGTACTAGGCACCTTGTGTGGGAATAGCTAGCTCAGAATCTAAATACCTCCAGTTTCTGCCTTATTACCCAGCTTGCCTTGTTTCCAGTCCCTTCTGTTCTGAGCTTTGATTGTTTTCAGGGCTCATTTTAGAAAATCTGCTCATTTATTCCTCCAGGTTTTCCCCTTTTGCCCGCTTTGAATCAAAGTGTATTCTACACTGATCAGCTTTGTTCTCCATCTGTTCCTATCTGCTTCATGTCTTCCAGAAATTCCACAAAATTCTGATTTATTGAAGACACCCCCTCTTATGTTCCGGTGATGTTAAGATTTTTAAAAATTATTTCTAAATTTATTTTGAGAGGAGGAGGAAATTATGTGTGATAAATAAACTAATTTTTAAAAAGATAATTGAATTTATGTATCACATCCATGCTTCTGTCTCTATTTTGATTTATTTTCTCTTCTATTTTGTATCCATATCTGCTCCATAGTGTTTTACATAAGGAGACAGTGATGAGAAATCTCAAATACTCATATTTGTATTTTTTCCTGATGAAAACTTCTCCATTCCTAAATTCAGAGATATTCCATTGAAAATCATGGATTTTTAAATTTAACATTGGTCTTTCTCTGTACTTTTAATTTTATTCTACATAGAAATAATATAGCCTTTTCTTTATCAATATTTTCATTTACCAATTATGCTTTATGAGGTAAATTTTTCATCAGATTCAAATCTCACAATAATCTACACTTTTTAACAATATAAGGGAGTGAACTCAGAAGCCAATACAGAGTGTTTTTCATGATGATTATTTGCATATATTTTGGTTATTTAAAACATTGATGGGCTTTCTAGCAAGACAGTTTAGAAGCCTGTCTATTTAGTGTAAATATAAGTGTGTGTTTGCATGTGGATGTATGTATATGTGTGAGTGTGTGATTCACCATAGAAGTTCTATTTATCAGAGAAGCAGAGGTTGCAGTAGTGTATTCAATGATGAGATATCCTGTCTAGTCTACTCAATTCTCATTGTAGTGCACAACTAATCTAAACTTTAATGCACCAAGACTCTGTGACCTGTGAAGTTGATATTTCAAGGACTCTGTCCTCAGTGTAACTCCTTTACCACTATTAACAATATCTTTGGTAATTATTGGTTACTTTTTTGTCATTCTACTTCTGTTATTGCTACACCTTCATTCCCCAATAAACTTTAATTTTTTGGAGATGACAAAAATTATATATTGTCAAATTTATTTTGTATTACTTATACATATAATTTCAAAGTGGCTCTAAATACTTGCAATGAAATTTGCCAACTTTTTTCTTCTTTTCTTTCCCTTCTTTTTTAAACTTTTGGTTGGACTTAATACACCTCCTATGTTGAAACATACAGAGATAACTTGTCCAAAATCATTGTTTTTTGTTTGTCTATTTAATTAATAGAAAGTTATTCTACTATGGGCTCTGATGTTGAGTAATGTTACAATTGACTTCACGTAGCACAGTTTCTGTTAAGTTGACAGTGTATTGTACTTCACGCTAAATACTTGCAAAGATTTATATTTTCTAGTCCCTAAGCAAATTTTGTTCTAATTTTATAATGATTTATAATTTGCAAAGTAGAAAATTATAAACACCATGTTTTTCATCCAGATTTGACTTTTAGTTGAATTGTTCTTAATTTGTTATCTCAGGTTAGTAGATCTCACTGAATTCAAGGTTTTGTCAACTTTGAGTATTTTAATGAGTATTGAGAAAGAATTGTTGGAGGGCAAATTGAAACACCGTGCAATCAATCAAGAACCTCATTTACTATGTATTAAATTATTTATTTTACTAAATTATTACTTTCAGAAAATTTTTATATATTCTCACATAGTAGTTGCAACATAATAGATTAGATGTTGGAAATTGAAAGATATTTTATTATATACTGATGATAGATTATCACACTTTTAGCTAAACCCATGCCATGTTACAGGTGAGAAACTTTCCCTTTTCCAAAATAAATTCCTTTGCTATTCCACTCAAATACATTATTTGAAATGTTTTTTAGTGAAATCCCCATATATTTAGCTATTTATCCATCAATGGCTAAGAGCAAGTGCTGTATTTTCAGCATATGTATCCTGTAATTTCATTTTGTAATCTGTGGACCAGGGGAATTAATAATTGTTCTGAATTTTTAGTAGTTTTTTATAAGAATCATAAATTTACCTTTTAAGATCTGAGATAAATATTTATGACATAATTTAAGTAAAAATTCTAGAATGATACTGGTATTATCATATGTGCTAGATAAGTATTACTTTCTTTTGTTCCATTTGCCTGTGTTAACTATCCTTCTAGCTTCTTATCTAACTAGCTACATTTTCTTTTTTATTTTTTATGTCATGTGGTGGTGTCAACAAGTCAGTAGCTTAAAATATAAACAAAAATTTATTTTTTACTTACAAAATGTTCACTGTGGTTAGGGCAAACCTCTATAGCAGTTGACCCCTATGCTGGTTTATTATTTCAGGCTGCTTTTATCTGGGGCAACACCATATAAATGCTTACTTGAAGATCACAGTGGCTTGGCAAGAATCATCTTAACTGCTTTCACCTAGAAATGGCATTTATACTTAAGATCACAGTTCATCAGTCAATGAAGTCATCTGGCTATGTCTAACTTTAAGATGACTAGAAACTTCAGTCCTCTGGTATGCCCAGATAGAAAAAAGAACTAGAGATATTAAAAAGTAGTAATAGTATATAAAAGTTTATCTACTGATTTTCTACCCTTCTACTTTAGAATTGGAAGTGCGAAAGATACTGACCTTTGACACATTTTGAAAGAAGAAAGTTAAAATCTGGAAAGAGAAAATTATTTATTTAGAGTAATACAATGTACAAGTGACAGAGCTAAGGCTCATAAACAGGACTTTTTACTCTTAGTTTTCAATATTTTTTCCACTACTAAAAATAATTCCAATTGAATCTTATTTAAAAATACTAAGAATCCAGTAGGTAATAAATACTTATTTGGAGGCCACAGAAATAGTAGAGCTTTAAGAGTATCAAAACTATACAAAAGTTTTGGTAGTAGGTATGAAGAAGAGACCACAAGGAAAACTGAAAATCTTGGCTAAAATATCTAACTAAGGAAATTGAAGTTGTAGTATTCAGTATGAAAAATAGAGTTCCCCCAATCTGTGACTGGTAAGGGTTTACTTGTCCACGGTTTATTCCTTGCAATTTGGCCTCCTAAAAATCTCCATGATAATGATTACAGGTAATGCTTAGAACTATTGGTTCAGTAGACTGCTCAGGCATCCATTCAGGCCACAGGTCCTGTCAAGATGAACAGGTCAATATGGTGGCTGGATTCCGACCTCCTGGTTATGTCAGAGAGGGAGTGAGACTTCCTCAAACATAAAGGCCAAGGTGGCTGGATATGTCAAGAGCCAAGTCTCTGCCACATCATACAGAAGATGGATATCAGCCTCTGATATCACATGGAAGGACGTGCGGGTACTTCCTTCAATATGCAATTTAAACTCCCATAGCCCAAGTGTTTCCCTACTAGATTTCATTGTATTGACGTAAAAATAAAAAATAACTGGGGGAACCTATACATCCATTATTGATCCTCAGTATATTAATTTTCCTCAATAATTATGGACCTTGGGCCCTAGTGTGAGTTTAGTCAGGTTATTTCCCTGTATTTGTTCAACACTATTACAAAGCAGAATTAAGTGTTATGGTGAGAGAAGATTTCCATATACATAAATCCAAAATTGGAGATGAAAAGTTAAAATTCATATCTAACCTGAAAATAAAGATTTGGGATTTATATAATAATTCAATTATAGATTTGCTGCTTCCCAGCTCTAAATTTACCCCATTTGGCTTGTTTTATAAAAATGAATCTTGATCCTTTAAATATTTTTCCTTTCCTAGCTAGCATTGAAGCTTTGCCAATAGAGAGTGCTGGAGAGACATTGCAGGAGGAAAAAGTTTGCTTCCTGATTTGGGCATTCTCACGTGTGGGCTCCTGCAGCATGTAGCTTTCTCCAGCACCAGACTCCTGAAATGCTATCAGCTTCTCTATTGTTTGGCTTTGACAGGGCGCAGTAGCCAGCAACACTCAGGTCAGCAGCTTTCCTGTAGCACCCGTCACAGACAATTTCTCAGAGGAGTACCTGCAGCTAGTACAAAGCTCACAGCTTCTCTAGATGCAGGCTTCTGCAGCACTGATAACTACTCCAGTGCCTGGCTCCTGCAGTGCATGTACCACAGCAGTGCCCAGTAGGCAGTACCTTTCGTCTTCATGCCCGTTAGACAGTTTTGTAGCACAGTGTCTCTGGTGATAGACTATTCCTTAAATATCTTTCTTAAGCACCATGGAGAACAGATTTAAAGTAAATTCCAGCTGTGCTTTTCAGCAGGATCTACTAACATGGCACCATAGTGACTTCTCCGCCATTCAGTGAGCCACAGATTCCCTCTTCAATAATGTCTGGCTCTTAGTCCGGGGTCTCTCTTCCATGAGTGCTCTATCATAACTGTAGGGATAGTGATTGCTCTTTATATCTGCTATTTCTATGACTTTAGAGTTCTCTTTTGCTTCTCACTGGCCAATTCCTTATCATTTTAATCTCTTACTATGATTCTTTGTATTAAACTTTCCCTATTCAAATTACTGTGTGGTTTTTCTCTTGTGGTTAGACTCTGACTGATATACATCAAAACCTAAATTAAATACACAGCTCTGCTTAGGCCAAGTGCTTTCAAATTTCTGAAGGTATTTACTCTTCTATTTAACTTCTACCAGAATAATAAAACCTCATGTGAGAATTAAAGTAATATTATACACATTAAGGTTTAAAGTAAGCGCTCAACAAATGTTACATGAATCTGAATGATGAATTAAATCTAAATCTGAATTAAATAATATGTATCTAGAAAGGTACTGAACCTGAATTTAAGAAAATAAGGAAACCAGCTTCAAAAGATCTGTAAACTAAAGAAAAGGAAAGTTTGAGATATACAATTGTCATCTAGATTGAATGATTATCTTTTTATTTTGCTGTATTATAGTTGAGAACAGTAAATAGTAGTTTGCAGAAAGGAAGAATACAATTAAAAAAGAGACTCTCAAGATTCCACAAGCAAAAATATAAGTGTGAAAGTGAGTGTTTAAGCAAAATTCAAAGTTTATTATTCTGATAAAATTAGAGGCATTATATATTAACAATTTGCTAGTAATGGCCTAATGGAATTCCAAGCACTAATAATGAAAGCTAATGTTATATGTCCACATTCTATCATAATTTTTGCAGTAATAATTGTTAAAGTAATAACTTTAAAGTATATGACACAAAGATAGAAAGGAGATTGCTAAACATCTTCCTAATTTTCAGGTAGCATTCTACAATATTAAATACTATTTATAAACTGGACTTCTGTAATGAACACATGTGTGAGTCAGTGTTTGACTCAGCATTGCTGTATATTTTGCTCTTAATTTGCACAATTGCTTAGAGAGGAACAAGTGTATGAAAAGTCTGCAACTTTAGGCCTTTTGCACTTTAAGTTATTTCACAGCAAAAAACTCTATAGGAATATGGAGAAACTTATAATTATTTTACAGTTGATTTAACTCAAAAATGGCTGAAGAAATTTAGCTCACATTTTTCAACAACCGGAAAAATTAACCTTTTTGTGGTACCAATTCTAATATTCATGTCTCCAGAATGGTGTTTTTATGTCATTGGTAAGTACCACCCTGAGTTACATATTTGGTAATTTCTTCATAAATAAAAAGGTAAACAATGACAATTAATAACCAACTTACCTCTGAAAGTAGTATTAAAAATAAGATATTTGTAAGCTAATTGATGTTATTTTTATGCTTATTTTATAGTAAAATTATTTTGCTTAATTTACACTAGTGATACTAATATTTTGCTCCACACTTACAGTTCCTTCTTAGCAAGACTGTCACCCTAAGTACCCCATCACTCTATTGCTTTTGCCCCTGTAGACTGCTTTCTCAGCCATTCTGAGCTAGTTAGATTTCACTCCCCCAAATGTGAGTTTTCTCTGCAGATACACATGCTTAAAAGTTTATATAGACTTGCAGGCCAACATTCCCATATTGGCTATCATACGAATATTTTCATATAGTGAAAGATGCCTAGAATTCAGTTGGAATGGTAGGAAAAATAAGTGTGTAGGAAGATCCAGAGAAGAGAAATGGAAAAACATCTGCTCTGCTGCACTCATCTTGTGGTTACGTATTTTGCAGATTTTTTTCCTGACACTTTTTAAAAATGAGTTGTAATTCTTTGGAATGAAATAATCACAAAATAATATAATAAGATGTGTTTTTTTTTTAAAAAAAGATAAGCTCAACAAATTGTTTTTTTCTTAAAGAAATCTGTTAGAAAAAAATAAAGATCTTAGTACATATATTATTTGCCTGTTTGTAATATACGCATTCTAACAATGAATGCTGCAGTGTTCAGGCACTCTTCATTTTTATTCACAATCTGTGATTAGTCTTCATGTTTGTTCTATCCTAGAAATTTCTCTTAAAACATAGGACAGAATACATAAGAATAAATCCTCATGTAGAAATATTTTCTAGGAACTGAAGACCCCAATAGACAAAGAAAAATTTCTTACAACATCTTATTGCTTTCTTAAAACTTTCTTCACAAGCTGGTCTAGCCACAATTTTCTCTATCACAGTTAATCACAAAACCATCCTCTGGATTCACAGGGTAAAAGAAAACAGAACAAAAGAAAAAAATAAAACAACCAAAATCAAAAACTATACTTGTCTCATCTCCTTAACTTCTTACTTTAACCTCACAGATCCTATCAATCAGATCAATCAATAAGATAATCTCCATATTCAATTTGATTATTTCTCACCATTTCCACAATAACATTCTATTTTAATCTTACTATCTCTCCCTAAAAAACTGCAATAAACTCCTAATTGGTCAATCTTTTCCCTCCTTTTTTTCACCTTAGTCTTTTCTAAATATAATAACAGATTGGTTCCACTGAAACATATTGGATGATACCACTGCTCAGAACAAAACTGTCTAATGGCTTCCCATCTTATTTTAATTTAAAACTAAACATATTTTTAATAGCTTACAAGGTCCAACATAATCTAACCTTGATCATTTATAATCATAGATGTGAGACAAGAAGGAATAGATTTCGTGTGGCTTTAGTTATAACTAAATTTTCATATTTAAAATATATACTTCAATGTTTTAAATTTCTTTACTCTTATTAGGGTTCATGAGAACATGATATAATAATTTCTCTCAAATTCTGTACTTTGCTATGTATTTAAAATAACTCAAAATTATTAATAAATTAAAAAAAACAAATGCCACCTCTAAATTTTGTGGAAAAATCAATCAGCTATGTATTTTAAAACCAAGTAAACATTTTATTAAAAGGAAATTAAGTATTCAAATGCACAGCACAAGTGAATTTAAGTACAATTAAAAAACAAAACTAGGAGGGTGAAAACTGTGGAAGATATTATAGGAAAGCATTAAAAATTATGACTATATTATAATAAAATTAGTTGGTGATCACTGTTGGTAATAATACAAAGTAAAGGAACATTCCTTTACAAACGTTCTGTTTGAAACTTAAATCTGCCTATTCATTCTGTACTTGTTTTTATGGGATGTCTAGACTCATTGAACTTATGTTGACTCGTCTATAAAATAGACACTGACCCAATGATCAGGTTGTTGTGGCTTCTAGTTTGTATACGTAAGGTGCCAGACACATGCTAGGAATTCAATAAATGGTATAAATCAATGGATACGTACCTTTTCTTTTTGTTTTCCTTCCTCAATAATACTTAAATGTTAAAAAATATTTCCTTTATGGTCCAAATAATAAACAAATACCATTCTTTTAGTAGTGGAGAAGAAAATAAGTAGTGTAAAATAAGAATAAATGTGTTGTTGGCTTTTAAGATGTGCTATTGCAGTTACTAGCTGAGAATTACTGATAGATACTAAAGGAACTGATCAGTTCTTTCCTTGGGTTATGCCCTTCTATCCAAATATTCCTACATGTATCAGCACTTCCTACTTATTTGTGTAACATTGCAAGTGTACAGAGCTCAGTAGTAATTGTATGTTGACATGAGCTTTCTGTGTGACCTTTGGTAAACTATTTGAACTTTTATATGTCAAACCTTATAACACATGAATGAGAATTATATTTATCTCATTGATTGTTGTGAGGGTTTAAAGAGATAATGAAGTGAGCCCAGTTCCCTAAAATAAAGTAGCTTTATTTTTTCTTTTTAAAATTTATTTCAGTGTGAGGTAATCATCTTCAATTAGCCATTTTCCTCCCTGAGGTGTTCTTTTCTCGGTGATGTTTTTCATTCGAAGTCTCGATAAATGATGCCACTTGATCTATCTTACTTTTCAAAATTAACTTTCAGGTTATGTCTACATAATTAGGACACAGAAATTAGATGTCACTAATAGAAATTCAGCATATTCCTATACAAGATTGTTTTATCATCTTACAACTACTAGCTTCCTTGCATTGCCTTGAAGAAATATTAAACAGCTTCAATAAATTAATCTCTTCTTTATTTCCAGAAATGTGATCTTTTGTGTTCCCATATTAGAAACAGATCATATACTCCCAATGCATATCTTGCAAGATTTTATGACATTATTTTACATCTCATATTTGAAATCACTTTTTTTTTTCACAATTGACTTTGTAACTATGAATTCTTCTACTCAAACACTCTTAAGGAAGAATTTTTGTGAATTTCAGTTTACGATTTCTGTTGGTTTTAATTACTTTCATTAAATTGATGTCAAAGACCTCCCAGGGCATGCTTCCTAAATACCAAATAATTAAATTTTTCGTGAATTCATTCTTAAACATACCCTCCAAATGTTGACTATTCAGATCTTCTTATACACTATGGAAAGGGATATAAAATTTTTATTTATCTTTTAGTGAAATTTTTAAAATAACATTTATTAAAATTATAATCAACTCTTTGTCAGACCATGTTTTACATATATTTACCTGAGTAATCCTCACAATGCTATGAAATAGACACTAATATCTTAATTTTACAGATGAGGAATCTGAGACCTAGAAAGGTTAAAAAATGTACACAATGTTATGAGATGTTGACCTGAAACAAATAGACTGCCAGATATTTCTGCAGAGAAGATGGGTTTATTTGGGATCAGCAGAGAATTGCAATTCAGTGTCTGCAACCGTGACAAGCCACGTGCAGTGCAAGTCTTCACACGGCAAGGGAAGGAGAATACTTTTATAGAGAGGAAAAGGAAGTTGGCATGGCTATAGTAAACAAAGAGTCCATGGCTTTTCTTTGGTTGAGTCCTTGCCAAGAAGGAAGAAGAATCTTTCTTCTGCCTGTTGGGCTCTGTTATCATCAGAGGGTGTGAGAGCTCCCCTTTCTTTCTCCCAACTCTGTTTAATTAAGGCTTCTGTTTATTAATTTTTACAGATGTAATTAAGTGACAAATCCAGAATCTGAAACAAGATCATATTTAGAGTCAATACTCTAAATAATCAGACATTTTTCTAAGAAATGCAAAAGACATTTTAATATTTAAAAATTTGCTTAGTTATTTTATGCTATGGTAATATTTAATGTAAATATAGTGATCAGAGTTAACATTCAAATATTTTAAATTCAGTTCATCTGTGTAGCCAGAGAAAACTAATTGTAACACTTCTTTTAGTCACCCAGTCTTCCTCTTAATAATTATAATAAACCTTGCTGAGCATGTATTATATGAAAGCCACTGGACAAAGAACATTACATACGTTATCTCATTTGATATACATACTTGCCTATATAATATATGCAAAATAGTTTCTTCTTGTATTATAAGTAAGATACTGAAAATTATCAAGACTAAAAATATGCTATCTGATGAATCTTATTGAATGCCAAAAGTTTAACAGCCTATCTGGATTATTTTACCTCAAACTCTTGCATTTGTATACTCTTCCCTTTGTATATACTTTGTCAACTCTGCATTTTCCTAACATTTTTAGCATTTGAAATACTGCAAACATTTTTTATACCAAATAAATATATGCACAAGCATTGTCTTTTGCAAAGATCTTCTGATTAAGAAGAGGATGCAAGACATGAATATGGACAACTATCTCTAAGAGTATTAATCATAAAAATATACATATCAATATATAACAGAACATAATGCTCAATCGTCATGCTCTGCTAAGAAACAGTGTTTGATTTCCTTCAATACTGGATTCAAATTCCTGATTGCATACCACCCTCTTTGTCTACAGATCATTCAATCAATTGCCAATTTATCCAGAATCCCTCTCCATGGCTACTAGTTTTCCAAGATAGTTTGTGCCTCCAGGGTGTCCACCCACCCACCATCTGCCATGTCAAGTTTTCTCTATTCGTTACTAAAGAAAAACAGCTAGTACCATTAAAAACAAAGTGTTCTGTTCAAATTAGGATATTTTGACACATGGTGTTTGCTTGAATTTAAATATGAGATCATACATTACCCATATTTTAGAATTTGAATAAAAATTAAAATTCAAAGTAAATTATCTTAAAACCACATAAATCAAATATACAAAAACAAGAGAAACAGTGAAGAGAAAATATAACAAATCCATATAAATAAACCATGAGCAAATGGAAATATGAAATATTCTTGAAAAATAAAGATGATGCACAAGTTTTTTTTTTTTAAATCCGGAGACACACTTCTTCACCATTTTTATAAAAATGACCCAGATATTTACACAGAAATTAATATAAAGTTTTATTTTAGATGCCTCACATAAATGATCAGAGATGTTTAATAAAATAAACGTTTAGAAACAAAAGTATAAAAATAATATATTGAGCTGTCATAATTGAGGTGTCACATGAAGTATTTTAATTTTAGAACATGTGTCAAAATAGCAATGGCTCTATAGATAGAATATCTTAAGTATTTTTGAATTGTGCTCAATTAACTGTACAATTTAAAGTATTTGACTAAGCAAAATACTTGATAGTGAAAGGCCACAGTTTCTTGGTTTCTCAGAATGAGAATAAGATTTTTTCTATCATTTAAATACCAAAATCTAAGACTTTTTGGTTCAAGACAGAACCTAAGAATAGTTGGCTACTGAATACGAAGGCACATAAAATATCATTCTTGAATGTTAACTATCAAAGCTGGCATGAGCCTGATATAATTCCATATGTCAGGTTCTTGCTGGGCCCTATTTTGAGCAAGGTTCTTGCTTGACAGTGAGACCTCAAAATATATATAAGACAGATCCCTGGCCTCTAGTTGACATTTATGTCAAACATAAATGACTCTAACCCTAAATAGACAGAGCCACATTACTTGGTGGAGAAACAAAATATGATAGAATAGAGTTTCAAGATAATGATTCTAGTTGAAAATATGGTGATCTTTAATTGATGATGTGTTGTTTTAATTGGGATCTTGTGGATAAATGAACTTGTAATGGACCAAGGTGGAGAGAAAGGGAGACGGAGCATGTGCCCCCCAAAAAGAACAATGAAATTACAGAGAAAGAGTAAGATTTCAGGATTCATAAAACAGCAATGACATTTTTTTACAGAACTAGAACAAAAAACCCTAAAATTTATATGCAAACACAAAAGACCCAGAATTGCCAAAGCCATCTTGAGGAAAAAGAACAAAGTTAGAGGTATCACACTCTCTAACTTCAAACTATACCACAAAGCTATAGTAATCAAAACAGCATGGTACTCTCATAAAAACAGACACATGGACTAATGGAACAGAATCGAGAGCCCAGAAATAAACCCATGTACCTATGGTCAATTCATCTATGACAAAGTAGGCAAGAATATACAATGGAGAAAAGACAGTCTCTTCAATAAGAGGTGCTGGGAAAACTGGACAACTACATGTAAAACAATTAAATTAGAACATTCTCTAGCACCATATACAAAAATAAACTCAAAATGGTCGTAAATGTAGGACTAAAGACGTAAATGTAACCTGAAACCATAAAACTCCTAGAACAGAACATAAGCAGAACACTTTGACATAAATTGTAGCAATATATTTTTGGATCTGTCTCCTCAGTCAAAGAAAATGAAGACAAAAACAAACAAATGGGACCTAACTAAACTTAAAAGCTTTTGTACAGCAAAGGACACCATCCACAAAATGAAAAGACAACCTAATAAATGAGAGAAAATATTTGCAAATGATATGACTGACAAAGGATTAATATCCAAGATATATAAACAGTTCATACAACTCAATATAAAAAAAGAATTGTAATGGGCAGAAGACCTGAATAAACAGTTTTCCAAAGAAGACATACAGATGGCTAACAGGCACATGAAAACATGCTCAACATCACTAATAATTAAAAAAATGCAAATCAAAACCACAATGAGGTATCACCTCACACCTGTCAGAATGGCTATCTTAAAAAAGAGCACAAATAACAAATGTTGGTGAGGAGGTGGAGAAAAGGGAACCCTTGTACACTGTTGGTGGAAATGTAAATTGCTGAAGCACTGTGGAAAACAGTGTGGAGGTTTCTCAGAATACTAGAACTAGAACTACCATATGATCCAGCAATTCCACTCCTAGGAATATATCCAAAAAAATGAAACCATTCATTCAGAAAGATGCATGCACCCCAATGTTCACAGCAGCATTATTTACAATAGCTAAGATATGGAAACAACCAAAGTGTCCATCAACTGAAGAATGGATAAAGAAGAAGTGGTATAAAAATACAGTGGAATATTAGTCATAAAAAAGAATGAAATTCTGCCATTTGCAAAAACGTGAATGGACCAAGAGAGTATTATGTTTATTGGAATAAGTCAGACAATGACAAACACTGTATGTTATCACTTATATGTGGAATCTAAAATATAAAAAAACTAATGTATATAACAAAACAGAAACATACTCACAGATATAGAAAACAAACTAGCAGTTACCAGTGGGGAGAGGGAAGGAGAGAGGGGCAAAATAGGTGCATTGTATTAAGAGATACAAACTACTATGTATAAAATAGATAAGCAACAATACATTTTACAGCACAAGAAAATATAGCCATTATTTTATATTATCTTCAAATAGTATATAATCTATAAAAATATTGAATCACTATGCTGTGGCCTGAAAATAATATAATATTGTAAATCAACTATACTTCAATTAAAAAATTTAACATTTTTTAAAAAAGAATAAAATAATAATTAAAAAAAAAAGATTTCAGGATACATCTAAAGACTGGCCAGTTGGCAATGTGGGTCATAAGAGGGAAATTAGAGGAAACATAACTGGAAGTGGATTTTGAAAGATATCACTAAAGGGGAAGATTGGGAAGATGTTCTATCATAGGTTGATTTTGACTTTGCTTATATCCTAAGTGAAAGAAGTCAGAGAAAAGAAAACATTGACATTGATAGAAAGAGTAGAAATGATTGATGGTACATTACTGAAAAAGTTGTAATAGCATTGAAAAAGATATTCTGGCTGCAGAAAAATCACAGATACAGAGTCAGGATTTCATAATACCTCCAAAATTTGAAAATGAAATGCATTTATTGACCTAACTTAATTAATTATATGTACAACATAATTATTAAATGATTCCAAATGGGGAAATATTGGAGAACTTCTTAAAAATTTGATAAGTTATAATTAGAAAATTTTTTGAAACTTAGCTTTATTTTTTTTAATAAATTTATTTATTTTAAATTTTGGTTTTGTTGGGTCTTTGTTGCTGTGCACGGGCTTTCTCTAGTTGCGGCGAGCTGGAGCTGCTTTTCAACGTGGTGCTCAGTTTTCTCATTGCAGTGCCTTCTCTTGTTGCGGAGCACGGGCTCTAGGCATGCGGGCTTCAGTAGTTGTGGCACACAGGCTTGGTAGTTGTGGCTCACGGGCTCTAGAGCACAGGCTCAGTAGTTGTGGTGCATGGGATTTGTTGCTCCACAGCATGTGAGATCTTCCTGGACCAGGGATCAAACCCCTTTCCCCTGAATTGGCAGGCAGATTCTTAACCACTGTGCTAACAGGGAAGTCCCTAGCTTTATTCTTAATAAGACATGGATTTCCAGAGATCAAAGAGACTATTATATTTGACAACTTATGTAGGGAAACTGTTTTCCCTGAAGAAATAGCAGTCTGATATTCTTCCTGGGTGATCTCTTCTTACAGTACACAGTTCTCTTACTTATGGGAGCTATCTTGATAAAGGCATGCATTTAATATCAGAATGCACATTAGAAAATACACAGTTGAAAATAATTTATAAAGGCCATATAAAGTCATTCTTTATATGCATGTTTTGATATTCAACTAAAATAATGTATAAGTAAATGATTTGTAAATTGCAACAGAGAATTTTTAGTGATATTGCTGCTTTTCTTCCACCATAATATTACATCTTTGTCCAAGAGTACTTCCTCTTTTTTAGGCCAGTTGTATACATTTATCCTATAGAAAGACTACTCATGTTTTCCAGATAGTTTCTTCATGGTCTAAAAGGAGCCTTTCCCTCTTCCTGGCGATTGCTGCCATTCTGACTATGAGAATCTGTACACAAAAAATGCAATCTCACACTTCCATTCAGCCATGACTACAACAGACATCACATCACTCTGAAGAAATCACATCTTTCTTCACCCTGTTCCCACACACTTCAGTTTGATTTTAAAATAACTTATTTATTGGACATTTATTCATTCTATAATCCTGCCATCATTTTTTGTTGAAAGTTTAGGTATATGAATTTCTCAAAGCCACCCTCTATTTTATTGAAAACAGTACCACATCTCCTGACATTCTGTGAAATAATAAAGTATATAATTTTAACTCTTCACTAATTCCCTAAAGTGGAAGCATAATCTCCCTGTTTTATCTTGTTTCAATGCAAAAATGCTATTAATCAAAATAATTATTTGATCATTTTAATGTCTCCTAGTAATGCTCAGGGTGGTAAAATTTCTAAGAAAACTGCTATATTTTGTAAATGGCTGAGACTGATAAAATATGAAGCACTTTTAAAATTCATTTTTTCTTATATGTAATTCAGAACTTATAAAATTCCTATTCTATATTTCTTCCTATAGTAATAAGGCAAGAACTATCTTCTCCCAGATTGGATAAAAACCATTGTTTCTTTTAGATACTTGTTTATATAATTTTAAAAATTTAAACATGACCTTGAAAAATGTTAATGTTCTAACTGCTCCCTACCCTTCTGATCTCATCTTTTACCATATTTTCTCCCCTCATCATACGAACTCAAGACATATTGACCTCCTTTCAGTGCTGGTATATGCTCCTTTTGGCACAGAGCTTTCCAAGTGTTGTATCCTCTGTTTGAAGATCTTTTTTTTTTTCCCTTTTCTACTCATCTTACTTTTCTGAGATACGTTTATATTTCCTTAGGGAATCTTTCAGAAATTCCGTAAGTCATATTTTCTAAAACATGGTTTCATGACACCATATACTTACATTTCAGGGCATTTATCCCAGTTGAGATTTCACATTTACCTGTGAGATTTTTTAAGTAATGGCTGTGTTCTCAAGTTTTGCTAATCTCTGAAGCTACCTGAATCTAAACAGTTGAGTTAATAAATGGTGAGTACTGTGTGTTTTTTCCTAGCAATTTCAAGATGTAGCAGGTTCCTTGAAATTACAAATGTATATTGACATTGCGAAACAAAAATATGAACAATTATAAGCTTTGGTAAAGCACAACTCTTTTAAATCAAAAATAAAAAGATTGATTAGTATGTTTCCTTAAAGATATTCTAATATTCTAATAAAATGCATGCAGCTTGCCAATAGTGCTGAGCACACTTAAAGTGCAAAATTTTGAGGCATTTTCAAAAAGGCAAGGCAAGTTAATAAACAACTTTTTAATGATATTTCAAAGTACTTCTCTTTACAACATAGATATGGTTTACAAAATTAAAAACACAAATTATACAAAACATTTTAAACAGAACAATTTAATGCTACAAAGAAAATTTTAACAACTAAATTCCTGTGATAAAAATCAGGGATTACACAACAGTACATATCTATACTTACCAGTTTTTATTTATTTATTTATTTATTTATTTATTTATTTATTTATTTATTTATTTATTTATTTTTAATAGATATTTATTGGAGTATAATTGCTTCACAATACTGTGTTAGTTTCTGTTGTACAACAAACTGAATCAGCTGTATGCATACATATATCCCCATATACCCTCCCTTTGGAGCCTCCCTCCCAACCTCCCTATCTCACCTCTCTAGGTCATCTCACAGTACTGAGCTGATCTCCCTGTGCTATGCTGCTGCTTCCCACTAGCCAACTATTTTACATTCGGTAGTATATATATATATATGTTGATGCTACCCTCACTTTGCCCCAGCTTCCCTGTCCCCTGCCCCCGTGTCCTCAGGTCCATTCACTATGTCTACATCTTTATTCCTGCCCTGCCACTAGGTTCATCAGTACCTTTTTTTTTTGTAAGATTCCATATATATGCATTAGCATATGGTATTTGTTTTTCTCTTTCTGACTTACTTCACTCTGTATGACAGTCTCTAGGTCCATCCACCTCACTGCAAATAACTCAGTTTCACTTTTTTTAATGGCTGAGTAATATTTCATTGTATATATGTGCCACATCTTCTTTATCCATTCATCTGTCAATGGACACTTAGGTTGCTTCCATGTCCTGACTATTGTAAATAGTACTGCAGTGAACATTGTGGTACATATCTCTTTTTGAATTATGGTTTTCTCAGGGTATTTGCCCAGTAGTATGACTGCTGGGTCATATGGTAGTTCTATTTTTAGTTTTTTAAGGAACTTCCATACTGCTCTCCATAGTGGTTGTATCAATTTACATTCCCACCAACAGTGCAGGAGGGTTCCCTCTTCTCCACACCCTTTCCAACATTTATTGCTTCTAGGTTTTTTGATAATGGCCATTCTGACCAGTATGAGGTGATACCTCATTGTAGTTTTGATTTGACTTTCTCTAATAATTAGTGACGTTGAGCATCTTTTCATGTGCCTCTTGGCCATCTGCATATTTTCTTTGGTGAAATGTCTAGTTAGGTCTTCTGTCCATTTTTTAATTGAATTGTTTGTTTTTTTGGTATTGAACTCCATGAGCTGTTCGTGTATTTTGGAGATTAATCCTTTGTCTGTTGCTTCATTTGGAAATATTTTCTCCTATTCTGAAGTTGTCTCTTCCTCTTGTTTATGGTTTCCTTTGCTGTGCAAAAGCTTTTAAGTTCAATTAGGTCCCATTTATTCATTTTTGTTTTTATTTCCAGCACTATAGGAGGTGGGTCAAAAAAGATCTTGCTGTGGTTTATGTCAGAGTGTTTTTCCTGTTTTCCTCTAAGAGTTTTATAGTGTCTGGCCTTACATTTAGGTCTTTAACCCATTTGGAGTTTATTTTTGTGCATGGTATTCGGTAGTGTTCTAATTTCATTCTTTTACATGTAGCTATCCAGTTTTCCCAGCACCACTTATTGCAGAGGCTGTCTTTTCTCCATTGTATATTCTTGCCTCCTTTGTCATAAACTAAGTGACCATATGTACATGGGTTTACCTCGGGGCTTTCTGTCCTGTACCATTGATCTGTATTTCTGTTTTTGTGCCAGTACCATACTGTCTTGATTACTGTAGCTTTGTAGTATAGTTTGAAGTCAGGAAACCTGATTTCTCCAGCTCCATTTTTCTTTCTCAAGATTGCTTTGGCTATTCGGGGTCTTTTGTGTTTCCATATGAATTATATATATATATATATATTTTTTTCTAATTCTGTGAAGGATGCCATTGGCAGTTTGATTGCATTGAATCTGTAGATTGCAGGGATTGCATTGAATCTGTAGATTGCTTTGGGTAGTATACTCATTTTCACAATATTGATTCTTCCAATCCAAGAACATGGTATATTTCTCTGTTTATGTCATCTTTGATTTCTTTCAAGTGTTTTTTTTGTTGTTTCTTTGTTTGTTTTTTCGGTATGCAGACCTCTCACTGTTGTGGCCTCTCCCATTGTGGAGCACAGGCTTCAGACACACAGGCTCAGTGACCTTGGCTCACGGGCCCAGCGGCTCCGTGGCATATGGGATCTTCCTGGACCGGGGCATGAACCCATTTCTCCTGTATTGGCAGGCAGACTCTCAACCACTGCGCCACCAGGGAAGCCCTCAACAGTGTTTTATAGTTTTCTGAGTACAAGTCTTTCGCCTCCTTAGGCATGTTTATTCCTAGGCATTTTATTCTTTTTGTTGTGATTTTAAATGGGATTGTTTCCTTAATTTCTTTTTCTGTTTTTTTCCTTTGTTAGTGTATAAGAATGTCAGAGGTTCCTGTGCTTTAATTTTGTATCCTGAAACCTTACCAAATTCACTGATTAGTTCTTGTAGTTTTCTGGTGGCATCTTTAGGATTTTCTATGTATAGTATCATGTCATCTGCAGGCAGTGACAGTTTTACTTCTTCTTTTCCAGTTTGTATTCCTTTGATTTATTTACTTCTCTGATTGCCATCACTAGGACTTCCAAAACTGTGTTGAATAAGAGTGATGAGAGTATACATCCTTGTCTTGTTCCTGATCTTAGTGGAAATGCTTTTAGTTTTTCACCATTGAGTATGATGTTTGCTGTGTTTTTGTCATATATGGCCTTTATTATGTTGAGGTAGCTTCCTTCTATGCCCAGTTTCTGGAGAATTTTTATCATAAATGGGTGTTGAATTTTGTTGAGAACTTTTTCTGTATCTATTGAGATTATCATATGGTTTTTATTCTTCAGTTTGTTATTATAGTGTATCACATTGGTTAATTTGCATATATTGAATAATCCTTGCATTCCTGAGATAAATCCCTCTTGATCATGGTGTATGATCCTTTTAATATGTTGTTGGATTCTGTTTGCTTGTATTTTGTTCAGGAGTTTTGCATCTATTTTCCTCAATGATATTGGTCTATAATTTTCATTTTTGTGATATCTTTTTCTGGTTTTCGTATGAGGGTGTTGGTGTCTTCATAGAATGAATTTAACAGGTTCCTCCCTCTGCAATTTTTTGGAAGAGTTTGAGAAGTATTGGTGTTACCTCTTCTCTAAATGTTTGATAGAATTCACCTGTGAAGCCATCTGGCCCTGAACTTTTGTTTGTTCGAAAATTTGTAATTACAGTTTCAATTTCATTACTTGTGATAGGTCTGTTTATATTTTCTAATTTGTCCTGCTTCATTCTTGGAAAATTGTACCTTTCCAAGAATTTGTTCATTTCTTTGTGGTTGTCTAATAATTAGCATACAGTTTTTTGTGGTAGTCTCTTATAATCCTTTGTATTTCTGTGGTGTAAGTTGTGATTTGTCCTATTTTCATTTCTAATTTTATTGATTTGCATCCTCTCCCTTTTTTTCTTGATGAGTCTGGCTAAGGGTTTATCAATTTTTGTTATCTTCTCAGAGAACCAGTTTTTAGTTTTATTGATCTTTGCTATTTTCTTTATTTCTATTTCATTTATTTCTGTTCTGATCTTTATGATTTCTTTCCTTTTACTGACTTTGGGTTTTTGTTGTTCTTCTTTCTCTAGTTGCTTTAGGTGTAGGGTTAGATTATTTATTTGAGATTTTTCTTGTTTCTTGAGGTGAGATTGAATTGCTATAAACTTTCCTCTTAGAACTGCTTTTTCTGCATCCCATAGGTTTTGGGTCACTGTGTTTTTGTTGTCATTTGTCTCTAAGTATTTTTCTATTTCTTCTTTGATTTCTTCAGTTATTTCTTGTTTATTTAGTAGTGCACTGTTTAGCCTCCATGTATTTATGGTTTAAAAAATTTTTTTCCTGTAATTGATTTCCAATCTCACAGTATTGTTGTCAGAAAAGATGCTCGATATGATTACAATTTACTTAAGTTTTCTGAGGATTGATTTGTGACCCAAGGTGTGATCTATCCTGGAGAATGTTCTATGTACACTTGAGAAGAAAGTGTATTCTGCCACTTTCAGGTAAAATTTTCTATAAATATCAATTAAATCTATCTGGTTTATTTTGTCAATTAAAGCTTGTGTTTCCTTATTTATTTTCTGTTTGAATGATCTGTCCGTTGATGTAAGTGGGGTGTTACAGTCCCCTACTATTATTGTGTTGCTGTTGATTTCCCCTTTCATGGTTGTTAGCATTTGCCTTATGTACTGAACTGCTCCTATGTCAGGTGCATAAATATTTATAATTGTTATATCATCTTCTTGGATTGATTTCTTATAATTATGTAGTATCCTTCCTTATCCCCTGTAACAGTCTTATTTTAAAGTCTATTATCTGATACAAATATTGCTACTCAAGCTTTCTTTGGATTTCCATTTTCATGGGGTATCTATTTCCATCCCTTCACTTTCAGCCTGTAGGTGTCTCTAGGTCTGAAGTGGGTCTCTTGTAGACAGCATATATATGAGTCTTGGTTTTGTATCCATTCAGCCAGTCTGTGTCTTTTTGTTGCGGCATTTAATCCATTTACTTTCAAGGTTATTATCAATGTATATGTTCTTATTACCATTTTTTTAATTTTGGGGGTTTGTTTTTGTGGATCATTTTCTTCTCTTGTTTCTCCCACCTAGAGAAGTTTCTTTAACATTTGTTGTAAAGCTGGTTTGGTGGTACTAAATTCTTTTAGCTTTTGCTTTTCTGCAAAGCTTTTGATTTCTCTGTCAAGTCTGAATGAGATCCTTGCTGGGTAGAGTAATCTTGGTTGTAGCTTTTTCTCTTTCATCACTTTAAATATATCATGCCACCCCCTTCTGGCTTGCAGAGTTTCTGTTGAGAAATCAGCTGATAACCTTATGGGGATTCCTTTGTTGTTATTTTTTGCTTTTCCCTTGCTGCTTTTAATATTTTTTCTTCGAATTTAATTTTTGTTAGTTTGATTAATATGTGTCTTGATGTGTTTCTCCTAGGGTTTATCCTTTATGGGACTCTCTGTGCTTCCTGGACTTGGGTGCCTATTTCCTTTCCCATGGTAGGGAAATTTCCACTATAATCCCTTCAACTATTTTCTCAGACCCTTTCTCTTTCTCTTCTTCTGGGACCCCTCCAATTCAAATGTTGGTGCTTTTACTGTCATCCCAGAGGTCTCTGAGATTGTCTTCAATTCTTTTCATTCTTTTTTCTTTATTCTGCTCCTTGACAGTTACTTACACCATTCTGTCTTCTAGCTTACTTGTTCATTCTTCTGCCTCAGTTATTCTGTTATTGATTTCTTCTGTTGTATTTTTCATTTCAGTTATTGTGTTGTTCATCTCTGTTTTTTTCTTTAGTTCTTCTAGATCTTTGTTAAACATTTCTTGTATTTTCTCAGTCCGTGCCTCCACTCTATTTCCAAGATTCTGGATCATCTTTTCTATCACTACTCTGAATTCTTTTTCAGGTGGATTGCCTATTTCCTCTTAATTTATTTGGCCTTGTGGGTTTTTACCTTGCTCCTTCATCTGTGACATATATTTTTGCCATCTCATTTTTTTTTTTTTTTAATAAGTGGGATTGTGTTCCTGTCTTACTGGTTGTTTGGCCTGAGACTTCCAACACGGGTTTGTAGGCTGTTGGGACCTCCGGAAAAAAGGCCAGGATGCCTGGCCCTGATTGACCAGTCTAATCCTCAATGTGAAGGCCTGGGCAATGCACCTGGTTCAGTTCAGACCTTGCTCCAGGCATCTACTCTAGGAGCTAAGTCTTAACATCCAAACATGATTAAAAACATTCAGAACAGTTCTTCTGCTGAGCAGATAATGGCGGTCCTGCCAGACCCTGACCAGAGACAGAGACCCAAGCTGGCTGGGTGTGAGCATGTGAGAGCTGGTCTTGGTGCTGAGATGAGGACCTCTGGAAACCTCATTCCAATGAATCTTCCCTGGGACCTGACGTTCTCTGTTACTCCAGTGGTTCAGACTCTGAGCTCCCACCACAGGAGCTTTGGCCCGACACCCAGCTTGTAAACCAAGATCCCGCAAGCTGCGCAGGGTGGGGAAAAAAAAAAAAAAGGAGAACAATAATAATGTAAAAAATAAAACTAGACTAGGAAACTATCGGATATGTTAAAAAGAATATAAAAATAAGAATATAGATGAAACCACAACTGGAATGTAAAACCGAACCACAGAAGTAAAGAAGAGGAGGAGAAAAAAAAAAAAAAATAGGTGGAAAAGGCCTTTGCTCTGGAGGGCAGAGCCTAAGCAGGGATGAGTTTTGTGTAGTGGGCGGGGCCTATGTTTAGGATCCACAGGGCTGAAAAAGGCCCTGGGTAATGTGGGGGGTCGGACTTAGGCTCAACAGAACATGAAGGGCCTAGGCATGCCTCCTGCCTCTGGTCTCAGAGAGCAGGACCCCCACCTGGGAGCCCAGCAGGATTCCTGGGCTCAAGTGGGTGGTGCAAACACCCTCTGCTCACCCCCCACCCCTGTTCTGTATGGCCCTTCCCACCTGCCTCTTTTGTTCTCTCCTGGCCTCCCTCCTACACCCCCAGGACCAACCCAGCCGGAGGGACTTCTGAGAGCATAGGACTCGGCCTGAGAGCTGGGCAGACTTCCCTGGCTGATTGGGCAGGGAAGAAGCCTGGTGGGCCCCCACCTGATCTGAGCTCCCAAGGGTCCCTCCAGGCATGGCACTCCTACCCCCTTTCAGCCACCCCTCAGGGGTGCTGGTCCTGTCAGGTCTCCACTTCTCCTCCCTCCCTCAGTCCCCCCACATCCTACCAGTTTGGTTGGGGGTTCCTCCTGTCTCCTTGGGAATTGGGGTCCCCCACCAGCATCCAGCAGGCACCCTAGTTGTGGGGAGATGTGAACTCCACGTTTTCCCACACTGCCATCTTGACTCCATCCCCTTTATTTATTTGTATGCATTGATTCTCAGCCAAATTTTAAATGCCTTAGCTGAATTATATAGTCTAAAATAAAATTCTAAATATATCTGATTTAGTGTTTTACCATTTAAAAATTCAGCCATTTTAAGATCAAATTTTCATTATAACTTAAGGAGTAGTTTAAAGTTATTTGTTGAAACGTGCATGTAGCACCTACATGTGTAAATATAGTCTAAAGTGTTTCCTTCAAACACACTGTGGCTATAATCTGAGTGGTGACTGGAACAAACGTGGGCTTTGACATCACATGCAATCTAGCTCTACCATTTTTAAACTTTCTAAAATCAGCAAATGCTTGAGACTTTAAAAATATCTCTTTCATCATCTATATTCTGAAGGGATTAGCATTAGAACCCAACCTGTGGTTTCCTTTATGTTCAGATGTGCTTAGAGCTTGATAAAAGAGGCTTGCCAATGTTCTTTCACATGAAGGAGTCAACATTCAAATTCAAGTTCTTTCTCTAGTTTTCTTTTTCTTCCATGACACACAGGTACTAGAGCCTGTTCTTCAGACCAATTTTAGAAATAATGTTTAGACTCCATACAGCTTGCTACTATCAGATGGATTTCAGTTAATAGACAGAAGATGAGAGACAGGAAAAATGTTTTCTCTACTCTCCAATACCTACAAACATCAGTGCCTCTTTCTTTATTCCTTATCTGAAGAATGTCAGTTATGTCAAAATACAGAAAGTATTCACAATGCTGCATGCCCGATTTTTTGCTAAAGAGGGTGATTTTTTTAAATGTATAGGTATAATGGCTTTCTGTTTGGTTTTGGCACTCTCTTCTCTGAAACTACTCATTACTAAGGGACAGGACTGACCTCCAAAATATATTGTATGCTTTTCTACAACCACTTTTTAAGCAGAGATCCTAGATACTGTTTTGTGTCTTGCTATAATCCCTACCACTTCGTTTTTCATACTGTTATATGAAATTATTTCCAAACGTATTTCACTCATTTCAGATTCCTGATTATACTTCTTTGGTTCTTCATCCTTGTTTTCATTATAAAATCAATTTCTGGAGCATGATATTTCTCCAGGTGCTTAAGATCTATCATAATTATTATTCTCTCTCTCTTATTTCATCTTAAATATCCAATTAAAGTTCTATCAGTTATTCCACCCAACTATCTCACTTTCATATTTGCATTCACATTGTATTTAATATAATTAAGGTAGCACTTTGAGAATTAAGTATTTAAAAATCACTGTATAAATATACTTAAAATTATCTGCTTAACATCTTATCTTCACTAGAATTTAGGTATGCAGTTGTTACTTCTAGATCATAACATACTAATATATACTAGGTGTTCATTAATATTGGTTAAATGAATGCATAGATTAGTTAGTCATTGTAATAATATAGATAAAAAGTCCACATAGGAACTAGAGATTTATGTAAGGGAGAATAGCATAAGCTTTGCAGATGAAATCTTTCTATTTTTAAGTTTTTTTTCTATCTATCCTTCACTATTATAGCAAGGTTTATTAGCTGTTATATAATCATTTAGCAGAGGAAGATAATGGCCTCTTAGTTTTACTAAGGTAGAAACTAATTCATTGTTAATGAATGTTATATAACATTATTTACTGCAGTATTTATATTTCATTTGATGACAGTTCCACCCTTCCAATTTTTCAGGAAAAAAAATCTTTGGAGTCATTCTGTCTCCTCTTTTTCTCTCATGCCCCCTTATATAATCAATTCTGTTGTCTCTACTATTAAGTTTATTAAGAGTCTATTTCTCATCACTTAACTGCTAACTCCCTGGATGACAACATGACCTTCCATGCCTGTATTATTGCAATAATCTGTATCTCTAACTATCCCTGTCTCCCATTTTGGCTATTTTAAAGTATAATTCAGAGTGATTTTTGTAAAAAGTAGTTCATGTCATGTCATTCTATGGCTCAAAATTCCTCCATCGTTCTCAATTTCTCTAACAATAAGTGGGCCTATATGGCCCTGCATAAACAGCCCTTTTGTTACCTCCTGGTCTCATCTCCCAATACTCTCATCTTTCCTGACTCTACTCCAATAACACAGGTCCCACTGCAGTTACCTAAACATATAAAACATGCTCCATTCATTCCTTTTTCATTTTTAAAAATTTGTCAGATAAACTTTATTGAGAATTATAAAAGACCAAAATCTTGTTTTTTGCAAACTGTCTCTTTCAACAGGTGATTTTCTTTTAATTACAAATACTGAATAAGATGTATTCTTCTGCAAAACCAATAAATAAAAGAACAAGTACTAAATGTAAATTAATTGTCTAAGATATTTGAAAAAAGGAAAATAGATGCCTGATATTCTTCAGTATTTTTTTTACTCAGAATGTATTCACTAACTTTTCAAAAAAATAAGTCTGAAGGTATGAATCAACTGAGAAAAAGAGAGAGAGAGTCAGCATCTTGTAGCTGCTTTAATATCTTTTGATAATTCTGATGATTTTTCTGTTCACCTTTCTTTTATGGAATCATATCTACAGAAAATAGCTGAATTTACAATACTTCTAGTGAATATTAATGGAAGAAAGATATTTATTGAACATATATATTTTTTATTTTTATATATAAATAAACTTTACCATAAATAATTATCCATATCAAAAAAACAATGTTTTAAAAGATATCCCCCAATGTGAGGAAAAACATTCATTACAGAAATAAAGTCAAACTTATTTAATTAAAAACACAGAATTAAAAAAAAAATTATAAAAAAAAACAAAAAAAACCACAGAATTAATAAAATTTATTTAATACTTGACCCCCTTTCCAGATTTCCATGCAGCGAGCTCCCTCAATTCCTTCAAGTTTTTATTTAAATGTCATCCACTCAGGGAAGTCTTTTCCTACCTCTCTATTTAAAAGTTGCTTCAGGTCCTTACCTGGGGTCCTATAATCCATTACCCTTCTCTATTTTTCACATTCTTTGTTTCATGTATGACTTTTACTTATTTAGTATGTTTGTTGTTCACAATATTTTTTTTTTTTCCTCTCCAATTCAGCAGTCAGGGAATCTGACTCTCACACCTCGATGGGTGAGAGACATGGTCACAGTGCAGAAAAGCATGTCTTGGGAGATAACATGGTGACCACAGCCAGATGGGCATGGGTATAATTAAGTGAAATTAAATGATTTGAGAACCAGTATGAAAGAAAGCACATATTATAGGCAGACATACTCACCTCAGTGGTCGTTGGTCTAGTACTGATGGTTTACAGAGAAAGTCAAGGTAGGGTGGAAGGTATTCCAAGATCACCAATCTCTATAGCAATGCTGATATTGCAGGAAAAGTATCTGAAAGATGGTATGGCATTACTAGAAATTATAGCTATCAACATTAGATATGAGATGTAACCTTCTATGAAATCAGGCAGAAAATAAAAATAAATAAGGTAAAAGGTCACATCCCCTCTGGGTAGCATAGGATTTCAGAGGACAGTCTTATAGGTGTATAGATGTTTTATCAAAACTGAAACAGAGAACCTTCAGACAATAGTATTTCTCCTAGTAAAGAAAACTCAGGAAATCAGTGGATGATTTTTGAAAACAGTGTATACTAAACATGCCTTCTCTTCCCTCTGCTCCTGGTATATGACTCTGAGTATGTAGGAATTGGTAGGTTATATTTGATACAAATTGTTCTGTATGAAGGTTAACTGTATTCCTTAATAAAGTTATAGAATATAGTACAGGACTATGAGGGGTGGGGATTCAACATCAGTAATTGTAAGAAAAAATAATTTCCTAAATTGTAAAGTATCCTCTCAAAAATGATAAGTAAACAAAAATAAGCTTTCTGTGCGTCACTTTGGTCTAAAAATAAAAAGTTTTATTATAAAAAAGAAATGTAAAATACTCAAATTTCATTTAAAGTTAAATGTAAAAAGCTTTCATTCAAGATGACTCTCTAAGACATTAAGAAATACGTATGAGTCATTTCCACTGACGTGTAGGTCAGTCATGTGAAAGAACAAGATTTTTCAAGTGAGAAGAAATATAAGAGAGTAGGCTCATAAATACACATTTAAGTGATAGTCAAGACAATGACTTATGGTTGAATCAGATCAAGGTGTGTTAATTATCTATGTGTGGGTGCATTTATAATGTTATATTAACATGTACATAGACAAAACTTTGCATTGAAGGAATTTAAACTTTATTAGATGAAAAGCTGTTCTGGAGGCTGTAGTATAGTAGGTTATGTATGATGAGGAACATAGTAGTAGAAAATGAACCTGGTTTTTTAAAGAAAGAAAATTGAATTTAGCACAGGACATAGTGTCACTTGACCTCAAAGTATAAAATTTTTTTTCATAAGTATTTAAAGTGTGGAAATACGTATTTCAAAAAAGAGTGTTATAAAAAGAAAAGCAAGAAGCTGAGACTAAGCCGAGGCCAGGAAACAATGCACTTGGTGATTGGTGTGTAGTTCACACTATTTTGATCTAGATGGCATTATAGTAAGAACTAAAACTAGAGAATTATAAGTCTTCCAAATATTTTCCTTTTATCAAATCATTTTGCATATTCTAGGACTTCTGAATTTCCAAATATATTTCAGATTCAATTTCTCATATAAAGAATCTTGCTAGAATTCCAATTACACTTATATATTTTTAAAAATTATTTATTTATTTATTTGTATATTTATTTTTTAAAGAATGAGGCTTGGCCCCATCTCATGTCTTACACGATTTTTTTAAAAATTTACTTTATTTATTTATTTTTTTGGCTGTGTTGGGTCTTCATTACCATGCGGTCTTTCTCTATTTGTGGTGAGCAGGGGCTACTCTTCGCTGCATTGTATGGGCGTCTAATTGCAGTGGCTTCTCTTGTTGCAGAGAATGGGCTCTAGGCGTGTGGACTTCAGTATTTGTGGCATGTGGGCTCTGTAGTTGTGTCTCACAGGCTCTAGAGCACAGACTCAGTAGTTGTGGCACACGGGGTTAGTTGCTCTGTGGCATGTGAGATCTTCCCGGAACAGGGCTTGAACCTGTGTCCCCTGCATTGGCAAGCAGATCTTAACCACTGCACCACGAGGGAAGCCCCTTATGCTTACATTTAATCTACAGATGAATTGGGGAAGAATTTCCATCTTTACATAACTAATATTTAAATTGATAAATATTATTTATCTCATTATTTACCCTCTCCTTAATTTCCCTAAGCCTTTAACTTTGTTTTTAAACATCTTTATTGGAGTATAACTGTTAGCCTTTTACTTTTAATTTCCAGTATACTCAGCTAATCAATCCCCTGTTAAAGTATTCTCAAAACTAATTTAATGCTTTTTATGTGATGTTGTTTTAAATTTTATTTTCTAGTTACCCATTCATAGTATATAAGAATAAAATTAACTTTTGTAAATTAGCTATGTGTTTTACTACCTAATAAAATTATTTATCAGTTCTAATATTTTTCTGTGAATTCCTTTGGATTGTCTATGTGACAATCATGCCATCTCTACAAAAAGCTTTACTTTTTTCAAATTTTGTGTGTTTTATTTCTTCTTTCTCACCTTTTTTTATACTGGCCTCTAGTACAAAGTTGGAAAGAAATAAGAATATATATATATGTGTGTGTATATATATATATATGTATATATATATATATATATATATATATATATATATATATACATATATATATATACTCTGTGTTCAAGATTTTAAGTAGAAACCATTCTTCCAACATTGGACTTCTTCTTTTCTATTCCTAGTTTCGTGAGAGGTTTTTCATGAACTTTTTTTCAGAACTGTGTTTTCATCTATTAAAATGATTATATGTTTTTTTTACTTATACTACTTTAATATGATGAAATGCATTAATTTCTGTGTATTATGCTAATCTTGCATTTTTGGAATAAACTCCAATTTTTTTCAAGCTTTAATTTTAAAAATTATGCTAAAATAAACTTTACCTACCTACTCTGTTACTGACTGATTTGCATTGATAATGGGCAAAGAAGGCCAACATATTTTTTTCCTTCCATACTGTTTTTTTCAGTTATCTTTTTAATTTTAAAATAGGAAGAGACAATACACAGAGTTCTTATATGCTCTCTCTCCAACTCACAGTTTCCCCTATTAATAACATTTTATTTTAATTGGTATATTTGTTACAAGTGATGAACCAATATTGACCTATAATTATTAACTAAATTCCATAGTTTATATTAGGATTCATGCTTTGTGCTTTACAGTTATATGTGTTTCTACAAATGAATAATACTGTGTATCTGCTATTAGAGTAACGTGCAGAATATTTTAATGCCCTAAAAATTCTGTTCTACATATTCATCCCCCTTCTTCCTTACCCCCAAATCTGACTTCTTACCCTTAGAAATATATATTTAATTTCCTCCATGTCTTTTTGTGGCTTGATAGCTCATTTCTTTTTATCAATGAAAATACTCCATTGTATGGATGAACCATAGTTTGTTTATCCGTTTATCTATTGTAGGACATCTTAGTTGCTTTCAATTTTTTGCAACATTCATGTACAGATTTTTGCATAGATATACTTTTTCAACACATCGCATAAATTCCTAGGACCACAATTGCTGGTTTATGTGATATGCCTGTGTTGGCTTTGTAAGAGCCTGTCAAATGGTCTTCCAATGTAGCTCTACCAATTTTCATCCCCAATATCAATGAATGAGAGTTCCCGTTGCTCTGCATACTACTCAACATTTGATATTTCCAGTCTTTTGGATTTTAGACAATCTTGAATGTATAGTGGTATCTCAGTATTGTTTTAATCTGTAATTCCTTAATGGCATATGATGATCAGCATCTTTTCATATGTTATTTGCCATCTATATCTCTTCTTTGGTAAGATGTCTATTCTAATAGACATATTAGAGCTACTTATTTTCTTACTGCTGAGTTTTAAAATGTCTTTGTATATTGGGATACCAGTATTTTATCATATATGTGTTTTTCAAATATTATCTCCTAGTTTGTGGGGTTTTTATTATATATTCCCTTAACAAAGTCATTAACAGAGAATACATATTTAATTTTAGATTAGTCAAGCTAATTTTTTTCTTCATGTATTGTGCTTTTGGTATTTGTGTCTAAAACTCATCATGAAATGCAAGGTCACCTAGATTTTCTCCTATGGTATCTTCTAGAAGTTTTATAAGTATTGCATTTTAAATTTAGATCTATGATCCATTTCAAGTTAATTTTAGTGAAATTTTGTGAAAGATGCAAGGTCTTTGTCTAGATTTACTCGTATTTATTTTTTTTTTTTAATTTTTGCATATGGAGGCCCAAATCTTCTAGCTTAATTTACGGAAAAGACTACTTTTTTTTTTTTTTCCATTGAACTGTCATTGCTCCTTTGTCAAAGATCAATACACACACACAGGGCTCTTTATTCTGTTCCACTGATATATCTGTGTGTTATTTAGCTAATACTACACTGCTTTGATTATTGTACTTTTATAGTAAGTCATGAAATTGAGTATTGTCAGTCTTTTGACTTAGTTCTTCACCTTCAATATCATGTTAGCTCTTCTGGGTCTTTTGCCTTTCCACATAAACTTTAGAATCAGTTTGTCACTTTCCACAAAATAACTTGCAGGTATTTTGATTGGGATTGCTTTGAGTCAAGTTGGGAAAAACTGATATCTTAACAATATTGAGCCTTCCTATCCTTGTATGTGAAATATTTAGATCTTTAATTTTTTTCATCAGAATTTTGTAGTTTTTCTTATGTAGTTATCGTACACATTTTTCAGATTTATACCTAAGTATTTCATGAACTAAGAATAATATAAAGAATAAATAATATTTTACTTTCAGTTTTTCCTCTCTAATACTCTTCCTTTTTATGTAGATCCACATTTCTGACCTATTTTATTTTCCTTTCTAAATAATTTTAACACTTCTTGTAAGACAAGTATGTTATCTGAGTCTGTTAAAAATTTTTCTGAGTCTTTCTTCATATGTGAGACCTTTCTTTGTGGAAAGTTGCTTATTTACCAAAAGAAAACACAAAATCTTATTTAACATTTTTCTTGAGTACAGGGCTAGTCAGATTTTCTATTTCTTTTTGGCCATTTGTTTATCTCAAATAATTTGCAAATTTCATCTAAGTTGCTAAATCTTCTGGCATAAAATTTTAATAGAATTGTTTCATTATTTGTTTAATATCTGTAATAATTATAGAACTTCCCTCCTTTGTTGTTAATACTATTTACTGTGTGATCACTCTTATTTTTCTTTATTAGCCTAGCTAGAATCTTATCATTTTTACTAATATTGTTAAATCATAAATTTTTTGTTTTATTAATTTTCTTCAGTTTTTCTGTTTCTATTCCATGGTTTCTGTTCTTTTCTTTATTTTTGCTTTCTTCTGCTTACTTTGTGTACAATTTGCTCTTATTTTTACATGTTTTAACCAGAATCCTCAGTCCACTGATTTTTTTATAATTTGTCTTCTCTAACATCATAATATATGGCTATAAATTACATTGTAAGCACTAAAGTATCTGTGTTTCATCCATTTTGAATGTTGTATTTTCATTATTATTCCTCTTGGAATACTTTATGATCCTTGTGGTTTATTGTTTGATTCACGAATTGTTTAGAAATGGGTTTCTAAATTTCCCAAATTTTGTATCATTTCACACATATCTTTGCAGTTAATTTATAATTTAATTTCATTTTAGTAAGAAAACATGGTATACTCTTCCACAAGTTTAATTAAGGTTTAGGTTTCACTTGATTCACTGGAGAGGTCATAAGCTGTTGTTTAGGATATAGACTCAGAAAGGCAATGAATTAAACTCTCTGAGGAGACTCTCTCTCTCAAGGACTCAAGCAAAGTGTACACTTCTGTTTGAAATGAAGGTGTAGGCCCTGAAAAGAAAATGATGTAGAGATGCCAGTTTTTGGAAGTAACTGAGAAGTTCAAACAAGAACCATTAGAAATGGACTATTTCGTATTTAGAGGCTCCATGATGACTGGAGACTGAATCCAATGTGACTTGACCTTGACAAATAACTGCATAACTGAGCTCTTAGCTTGGCATGGAGAGAATGGTTATCACCAGCAGAATAAGATCGAGGACATTTCTTAATCTTTCTGATTTTGTAATGAGAAGGGTCTTGATTATCATGTGGGAGGGAAGAGGAAAGGAACATTACTGTAACTAAACTTCTTCTTATTCTAGCCTGAGTCTATTTTAGCAAAATTTTATCCATTTAGAACAATAAATATTGTGATGTTGCCTGCTTATGAGTGTTGAGAAGCAATTTTCACTAGATTTTGCAAAACCACTAATGTTAAAAATAACTGTACTGAAAATCACTTAACAAAGGATTAATTTCAGTCTCTACAGGTTAACTCAATTAATTTTTGACATATCTCTAACCCTTTGAGCAAACTAACATAAAGAGATGAGAAACCCCTAAAAGTCACTGTTGATTTGGGACATGCTGCTAGTTTATTAAGAATTAAAATGATCTTTCAGAATGTTTTACAGTGCTGGGGCAGATAAAATGCAGGCAGATTTTGGCTCTTAAAAATAGAGCAATAAATGAAGCTTTATTAGAGGTTGCTGATAATATCAGTATTTTTCTCCAATATAAAGAATAATCCTGAGAAAAGGAAGTTCCAGGACAATGATATTAAAGCCCTCTAGGAGATGCCTTCAAGATGGCAGAGGAGTAAGACATGGAGATCACCTTCCTCCCCACAAATACATCAAAACTACATCTACATGTGGGACAACTCCTATAGAACAGCTACTGGCAGAAGACCTCAAGACTTCCCAAAAGGCAAGAAACTTCCCGTGTACCTAGGTAGAGCAAAAGAAAAAAGGAAAAAAAGAGACAAAAGAATAGGAAAGGGACCTGCACCACTGAGAGGGAGCTGTGAAGGAGGAAAAATTTCTACACACAAGAAAGCCACTTCACTGGCAGAATTGGGGGGTGGGCAGGGGGTAAAGTTTCAGAGACATGGAGGAGAACGCAGCAACAGGGGTGCAGAGGGCTAAGCAGAGAGATTCCCGCACAGAGGATCAGTGCCGACCAGCACTTACCAGCCTAAGAGCCTTGTCTGCTTACCTGCCAGGGCGGGTGGGGGCTGGGAGCTGAGGCTCAGACTTCAGGGGTCAGATCACAGGGAAAGGCCTGGGATTAGCTGCGTGAACACAACCTGAAGGGGACTAGTGCACCACAGCTAGCTGTGAGGGAGTCTGGGGAAAAATCCGGAACTGCCTAAGAGGCAAGAGACTATTTTTACCAGGTGCACCAGGAGAGGGGATGCATAGCACCCCCTAAACAAGCTCCAGAGATGGGCACAAGCCACGGCTATCAACAAAGACACCAGAGACAGACATGAGATGCTAATGCAGCTGTTGCAGCCACCAAGAAGTCTCTGTGCAAGCACAGGTCACTGTCCACAACTCCCCTCCCGGGAGCCTGTGCAGCCCGCCACTGCCAAGGTCCCATGATCCAAGAACAACTTCCCTGGGAGAACGCACAAGCATGCCTCATCTGTTGCAACACCACGGTGGCCTCTGCCACCACAGGTTCACCCTGCACTCTGTACCCCTCCCTGCCCCTGGCCTGAGTGAGCCAGAGCCCCCGAATCAGCTGCCACTTTAGCCCTGTCCTGTCTGGGTGGGGAGCAGATGCCCTCAGGTGACCTACATGCAGAGGTGGGGTCAAATCCAAAGCTGAACCCCAGGAGCTGTGCAAACAAAGAAGGGAAAAGAAAATTTCTTCCAGCAGACTCAGGAGCAGCGGATTCAATCTCCATAATCAACTTGACATATCCTGCATCTCTGGAATACCTGAATAGACAATTAATCATCCCAAAATTGAGGCAGTGGACTTTGGGAGCAACTGTAGACTTGGGGTTTGATTTCTGCATCTAATATATTTCTGGTTTTATGTTTATCTTAGTTTAGTAGTTAGAGCTTATTATCATTGGTGGATTTCTTTATTGATTTGGTTGCTCTCTTCCTTCTTTATATATATATATGTGTGTGTGTGTGTGTGTGTGTGTGTGTGTGTGTGTGTGTGTGTGTGTGTGTGTGTGTGTGTATGTATATCTTTTCCTATTTCTCTTTTTGTGAGCGTGTATGTGTATGCTTCTTTGTGTGATTTTGTCCATATAGCTTTGCTTTTTGCCATTTGTCCTAGGGTTCTGTCTGTCCGGTCTTTTGTTTTGTTTTGTTTTTTAGTATACTTTTTAGTTATTGTTATCATTGCTGGATTTGCTTTTTGGTTTGGCTGCTCTCTTTCTTGGTTTTTTATTACATTCTATTATTTTTTTTTTTTTAGTTTAATAACATTTTTTTATTTTTATTTTCTTTCTTTCTTTCTTTCTTTCTTTGTTTTTTTTTTCTCCCATTTCTTCTGAGGTGTGTGGCTGACAGGGTCTTGGTGCTCTAGCCAGGTGTCAGGCCTGAGCCTCTGAGGTGGGAGAGCCGAGTTCAGGACATTGGTCCACCAGAGAACTCCTGGCCCCACATAATATCAAATGGCAAAAACTCTCCCAGAGATCTCCATCTCAAAGCTAAGACCCAGATCCACTCAACGACCAGCAATCAACAGTGCTGGGCACCCTATGCCGAAAAACCAGCAAGACAGGAACACAACCCCACCCATTAGCAGACAGACAGACTAAAATCATAAGTTCATAGACATCCCAAAACACATGACCAGACATGGTCCTCCCACCAAAAGACAAGATCCAGCCTCATCCACCAGAAGATAGGCATCAGCTCCCTCCACCAGGAAGCCTACACACCCCACTGAACCAACCTTACCCACTGGGAGAAGACACCAAAAACAATGGGAATTATGAACCTGCAGCCTGTAAAAAGGAGACCTCAAACACAGTAACTTAAGCAAAATGAGAAGACAGAGAAATACACAGCAGATGAAGGAGCAAGGTAAAAATCCACTGGAGCAAACAAATAAAGAGGAAATAAGCAGTCTACCTGCAAAAGATTTCAGAGTAATGACAGTAAATATGATCCAAAATCTTGGAAATAGAATGGAGAAAATATAAGAAATGTTTAACAAGGACCTAGAAGAACTAAAGAGCAAACAAACAATGATGAACAACACAATAAATGAAATTAAAATTCTCTAGAAGGAATCAATAGCAGAATGAGTCAGAAGAAAAGATAAGTGATCTGGAAGATAAAATAGTAGAAATAACTACCATAGACAAGAATAAATAAAAAAGAATGGAAAGAATTGAGGACAGTTTCAGAGACCTCTGGGAAAACATTAAACACACAAATACTCGAATTATAGGAGTCCCAGAAGAAGAAGAGAAAAATAAAGGGACTGAGAAAATATTTGAAGAGATTATAGTTGGAAACTTCCCTAATATGGGAAAGGAAATCATCAATCAAGTCCAGGAAGGGCAGAGAGTTGCACAGAAGATAAATCCAAGGAGAAACACACCAAGACACATATTAATCAAATATTCAAAAATTAAATATAAAGAAAAAATATTAAAAGCAGCAAGGGAAAAGCAACAAATAACATACAAGGGAATCCCCATAAGATTAACAGCAAACCTTTCAGCAGAAAATCTCCAAGCCAGAAGCAAGTGACAGGACATATTTAAAGTCATGAAAGGGAAAAACCTACAACCAATATTACTCTACCCAGCAAGGATCTAATTCAGATTCAATGGAGAAATTAAAACCTTTACAGACAAGCAAAACTAACAGAATTCAGCACCACTAAACCAGCTTTACAACAAATGCTAAAGGAACTTGTCTAGGCACGAAAAACAAGAGAAGGAAAAAACTCACTAAATCAAATCCAAAACAATTAAGAAAATAACATACATATTGAAAAATACCTTAAATGTAAATGGATTAAATGCTCCAACCAAAAGACATAGGCTGGCTGAATGGATTAAAAAAACAAGACTCATCTGCCTGCCGATGCAGGGGACATGGGTTCGTGTCCTGGTCTGGGAAGATCCCACGTTCTGCAGAGCGGCTAGGCCCGTGAGCCATGGCCACTGAGCCTGCACATCCAGAGCCTGTGCTCCGCAATGGGAGAGGCCACAACAGTGAGAGGCCTGCGTACTGTCAAAAAAAAAAAAAAAAAAAAGATCTGTACTTATGCTATCTGCAAGAGACCCACTTCAGACCTAGGGACACATACAGACTGAGGGTGAGGGGATGGAAAAAGATATTCCATGCAAATGGAAATCAAAAGAAAGCTGGAGTAGCAATTCTCATATCAGACAAAATAGACTTTAAAATAAAGACTATTACAAGAGGCAAAGAAGGACACTACATAATGATCAAGGGATCAAATCAAGAAGAAGATGTAACAATTGTAAATATTTATGCACCCAACATAGGAGCACCTCAATACAGAAGGCAAATGCTAACAGCCATAAAAGGGAAAATGGACAGCAACAAAATAATAGTAGGGGACTTTAACCATCCACTTTCACCAATGGACAGATCATCCAAAATGAAAATAAATAAGGAAACACAAGCTTTAAATGATACATTAAACAAGATGAACTTAATTGATATTTATAGGATATTCCTTCCAAAAACAACAGAATACACTTTATAATCAAGTGCTCATGGAACATTCTCCAGGATAAATCATATCTTGGGTCACAAATCAAGCCTTGGTAAATTTAAGAAAATTGAAATCGAAATCATATCAAATATCTTTTCTGACCACAGTGCTATGAGACTAGATATAAATTACAGGGAAAAAAAGGTGTAAAAAGTACAAACAAATGAGGCTAACCAATACACTACTAAGTAACAAAGGGATCACTGAAGAAATCAAAGAGGAAATCAAAAATACCAGAAACAAATGACAATGAAAACACGATGACCAAAACCTTAGAGATGCAGCAAAAGCAATTCTAAGAGGCAAGATTATAGCAATACAATCCTGCCCCAAGAAACAATAAACATCTCAAATAAAAAACCTAACCTTACACCAAAAGCAATTAGAGAAAGAGGAACCAAAAAAACCCCAATTAGCAGAAGGAAAGAAATCATAAAGATCAGATCAGAAATAAATGAGAAAGAAATGAAGGAAACTATAGCAAAGACCAATAAAACTAAAAGCTGGTTCTTTGAGAACATAAAGAAAATTGATAAACCATTAGCCAGGCTCATCAAGAAAAAAAGGGTTAAGACTCAAATCAATAGAATTAGAAATGAAAAAGAAATAACGACTGACACTGCAGAAATACAAAGGATCATGAGAGATTACTACAAGCTCCTATATGCCAATAAAATGGACAACCTGAAGAAATGGATAAATTCTTAGAAAAGCACAACCTTCCGAAACTGAACCAGGAAGCAATAGAAAATATAAACAGACAAACACAAGCACTGAAATTGAAATTGTGATTATAAATCTTCCAACAAACAAAAGCCCCAGACCATGGCTTCACAGGTGAATTCTATCAAACATTTAGGGAAGAGCTAACAAATATCCTTCTCAAACTCTTCCAAAAGATAGCAGAGGGAGGAACATCCCAAACTCATTCTATGTGGCCACCATCACCCTGATACCAAAAACAGACATAGATGTCACAAAGAAAACTACAGACCAATATCACTGATGAACATAGATGCAAAATCCTCAACAAAATACTAGCAAACAGAATCCAACTGCACATTAAAAGGACCATACACTATGATCAAGTGGGATTTTTCCCACAAATGCAAGATTTCTTGAATATACACAAATCAATCAATGTGATACACCATATTAACAAATTGAATGAGAAATACCATATAATCATCTCAATAGATGCAGAAAAAGCTTTGACAAAACACAACACCAATTTAAGATAAAAACCATCCAGAATGTAGGCATAGAGGGAACTTACCTCAACATAATAAGGCCATGTATGACAAATCCATAGCCAACATCATTCTCAATGGTGAAAATCTGAAACCATTTCCTCTAATATCAGGAGAAAGACAACATTGTCCACTCTCACCACTATTATTTAACATAGTTTGGAAGTTTTAGCCACAGCAACCAGAGGTGAAAAAGGAATCCAAATTGGAAAAGAAGAAGTTAAACTTTCACTGTTTGCAGATGACATGATGCTATACATAGAGAATCCTACAGATGCTACCGAAAACTACTAGAGCTAATCAATGAATTTGCTAAAGTAGCAGGATACAAAATTAATGCACAGAAATCTTTTATATTCCTATACACTAATGATGAAAAATCTGAAAGAGAAATTAAGGAAACACTCCCATTTACCATTGCAACAAAAAGAATAAAATACTTAGGAATAAACCTACCTAAGGAGACAAAAGACCTGTATGCCGAAAACTATAAGACCCTGATGAAGAAATTAAAGATGATACAAACAGATGGAGAGATATACCATGTTTTTGGACTGGAAGAATCAACATTGTGAAAATGACTCTACTACCCAAAGCATTCTACAGATTCAATGCAATCCCTATCAAACTACCACTGGCATTTTTCACAGAACTAGAACAAAAAATATTACAATTTGTATGGAAACACAAAAGACCCTAAATGCCAAAATTATCGTGAAAAAGAAAAATGGAACTGGAGGAATCAGGCTCCCTGACTTCAGACAATACTACAAAGCTACAGTAATCAATACAGAAATATAGATCAATGGAACAGGATAGAAAGCCCAGAGATAAACCCATGCACTTATGGTCACCTTATTTTTGATAAAGGAGGCAAGAATATGCAATGGAGAAAAGACAGCCTCTTCTATAAGTGGTGCTGGGAAAACTGGACAGCTACATGTAAAAGAATAAAGTTAGAACGTTCCCTAACACCAACACAAAAATAAACTCAAATGGATTAAAGACGTAATGTAAGGCCAGACACTATAAAACTCTTAGAGGAAAACATAGGCAGAACACTCTGTGACATAAATCACAGCAAGATCCTTTCTGACCCACTTCCTCGAGAAATGAAAGTAAAAACAAAAATAAACAAATGGGACTTAATGAAACTTAAAAGCTTTTTGCACAGCAAAGGAAAACATAAACAAGATGAAAAGACCACCCTCAGAATTGGAGAAAATATTTGTAAACAAAGCAACTGACAAAGGAGTAATATACAAAATATACAAGCAACTCATGTAACTCAATATGAAAAAAATAAGCAATCTAATCAAAAAATGGGCAGAAGACCTAAACAGATATTTCTCCAAAGAAAATATACAGATTGCCAACAAACACATGGAAGGATGTGCAACATCACTAACTCTTAGAGAAATGCAAATCAAAACTACACTGAGGTATCACCTCACACCAGCCACAATGGCCATCATCAACAAATCTACAAACAATAAATGGTGGAGGGGGTGTGGACAAAATGAAACCCTCATACACTGTTAGTGGAAATGTAAATTGATGCAGCCACTATGGAGAACAATATAGAGGTTCCTTAAAAAACTAAATATAGGGCTTCCCTGGTGGCGCAGTGGTTGAGAGTCCGCCTGCCGATGCAGGGGACATGGGTTCGAGCCCTTGTCTGGGAAGATCCCACATGCCGCGGAGCGACTAAGCCCGTGCGCCACAACTACTGAGCCTGCGCGTCTGGAGCCTGTGCTCCGCAAAGGGAGAGGCCATGACAGTGAGAGGCCCGCGCACCGCGATGAATAGTGGCCCCCGCTCGCCGCAACTGGAGAAAGCCCTCACACAGCAACGAAGACCCAACACAGCCAATATAAATAAATAAATTATTAAAAAAACAAAGACATGGCTGCTTTTCTAAAAAAAAAAAAAAAAAAAACACTAAATATAGAACTACCATGCGACCCAGCAATCCCGCTACTGGCCATATACCCCGAGAAAACCATAATTCAAAAAGAGTCATGTACCACAATGTTAATTGCAGCACTATTTAGAATAGCCAGGACATGGAAGCAACCTAAGTGTCTGTTGACAGATGAATGGATAAAGAAGATGTGGCACATATATACAATGGAATATTACTCCACCATAAAAAGAAACTAAATTGAGTTATTTTTAGTGAGTTGGAGGGACCTAGAGACTGTTATACAGATTGAATTAAGCCAGAAAGAGAAAAACAAATAGCATATGGTAACACGTATATATTGAATCGAAAAAAAAAAAAAAAAAAGAGGTTCTGAAGAACCTAGGGATAGGACAGGAATAAAGAAGCAGATGTAGAGAATTGACTTGAGGACACAGGGAGGGGGAAGGGTAAGCTGTGATGAAGTGTGTGTCAGGGACATATATACACTACCAAAGGTAAAATAGATAGCTAATGGGAAGAAGCCACATAGCACAAGGAGATCAGCTCAGTGCTTTGTTACCACCTATAGGGGTGGGATAAGGAGGGTGGGAGGGAGATGCAAGAGGGAGGAGATAGGGGATATATGTATATATGTATAGCTGTTTCACTTTATTATACAGCAGAAACTCACCCAACAATGTAAAGCTGTTATACTCCAGTAAAGATGTTAAAAGAAATGTGGAAATATAAATTTTCTTCAAGTCCAAAGGCCTAGAAAGCTGATCTCCAGAGTCCCTCTTTTAAGAAACAGATGTTTACGTGTAATAATCTGCACCAAGCAGGTGACTATGTCATTAATCAGTATTACTCCTTCGCTGTTGTAGCTGGTTGATGGTTAGTGGTGCTTTCAGAAACTTATGGCACCGTGTGAGGAGATATCCATTTCTCAACTGACACTGTGAAAAGAAGTTTGAAATACACCTCCTATCCCACCAACATGTTGAATTTGACCCAGCTGTATCCACAAAAACAGTCCAAAAAAAACCCATATATGTACAACTGTAACAACTATAAAATGGGCTAGTTGGTTAAACAGACAGAGAGTTGAGTTTTACCCCTACTCTTTAACTATAAGAGCAAGTAGCATGCAATTTGCAGTCTTCCTTAGAAATCAATGGATTGTTTGGCACTTAAAGTTTCTTAAAGAACTATGCATTGAATAATGTAATAAACAACCATGATTTTAGTACATGGACTGGCAGTCTCACATAGATGAAATGAGAAAATGACAGCTGAGCAACCACAGAAAAGGAAGTAGGCAGATTATATTTTACTAGAATACAGATTATACTGATTTTCACAAATTCCTTGTTAATTAGATATTAAAGTATAAGCCCATTATATATTCTCTATATTTAGGGATACCACGTAATTTATCATGCAAACCAGGATTTGCTGATAATGAGAAGAAGCTCTATTCATATTTCTCTAAGGGAACACATGAAAAGCAGGACTCTCCTAGGCAAAGCAGGATACATGATTACTTTATTTATAGGCATTACATATTACTATAACCAGGATGTAGAAAGACGCCTTGAAGTTGAAGAGATCATGAGTTTAAATACTGGTTCAACCATTAGTTGTGTGATTTTAGGTAAATTACTTAGTTACCTTGAACTGAAAAAAGAAAAGAAGAGAAATACCTAACTTAAATAGTTGTGAGGAGACTTCCCTGGCAATACAGTGGTTAAGAGTCTGTGCTTCCAGTGTAGTGGGTGCGGGTTCAATCCCTGGTTGAGGAACTAAGATCTCACATGCCATGCAGCACAGCCAAAAGATTAAAAAAAGAAAAGAGTTGTGAGAATTAAAAATTATATATACCTCATGAATAACACAGTGCCTTGCATGTTGAAGCTGTTGACGCAGGAAATTTTCACATACTGAGATATGGGGAATCATTCTGGATATACATGATTTGGCTTGAACTTTATGCTAACTAGAATAGTCTCTCTTTTGATCTGTCAGGCACGCATTGTACATCTGCTTTAACCATTAAAAATTGCATTTTTAAAGAAATGGAGTAACTGTGGTTCAAGCATCCAAAATGGAGCTGGGTGGCCATTGAGGATGTGGTTTCAGACACATTCCTGCATCACTGAGAACTTGAATTTTCTGAACTGAATCAAACTCAAGGACACCACCAGCCATTCTCAACAATTTCTGCTAGCAGCTGCCAGATGCAACTTTATGGTCTCAAAATCTCCCCTTGTATCTATGCAACTATTTAGAACCCCAGCCAATCCTTGCTTAACAAACACCCTTCTTGCCAGCTCCAATGCTAATTAAACAACTTATGCAACTTTTATGGGTTTTTGCCTATATAAGCCTCCCCCATTTTGTAGTCAGCTGGAACAGAATCCACGTGCTTCCTGAATCTGTGTCTCCAGGGCTATGTTGCTCAGTTTGGCTTAAATAAAACTCTTTTCTTTTCCTATTATAGATTTTCCATTATTTCTATCAACAATATTCAATAAGTGAATATGTTTAGAATCCTAGTTCTCACTGTGTAGCTTAATTTATTATCATCAATCTGTTTGTAATATTGACTTAGCTATGAGTGATGGATTCCATGTTTTGAAACCTGAAAGGTGTAGAAACCCTCTGATTCTAACATACAAAACATCTATGCTCAGATTGGTCAAAAGCAAATCATATTCCTTAAAAATTGTGTCTTCACACAATTAATTGTGCTTAAGTGTGTTGACTTAAAGGACCAAAGTAATGATATTCTACTTTGACTAGTGAAAAGCAATAGAATGCTCATAATAATATGATCAGAAGAAAACATTAAAATTAAACTGCTTTAATAAAGTCCAATTAATTCACTAATCTGAAACAATAAATATGCTTTTTTATATAAAATAAAATAATATTTTATTATTCATAGTTAAAAAACACAAATTAGATGGTAAACTTCAGTTAATTCATACCTGTGAGAGCAGATTTTAGAAACATGAATGTAAGATGTGGAAACTGCAGAAAAGTAAAGCAGAATTTATTTCCAACTTTTAGTAACATAGTTGACCTATCATAAGCCAAAGCCATTGATTTTTTTTTTTTTAATAGTTATGGACCTCTATCCACATTTGGGCATGTACATGTCTATATGGGGATTTTCTTGCATATACTATATTCTGTTTACCTCAGCATTATTATAATGCCAATTGTGTAATTTCAATACTAAGAAATTAAACTGCCTGAACTCTTAATTAAAACTATTGTTTTCAATCAACATAAGCTAAAGAATCAATGTTGTAAGAGAAAATATAACAGTATGTATAATTTTCCTAATATACTACTGTTGTAACTTGTGTTTTCTCACAGCAATAACACAGCATAGTAAAGTGCAAACAAGAGGTGATTTATTTTTCTCAAGAAAGTTTTAAATATGTGCAATTTAAAATCATAGTTTCCTCATTTTTCACAGCGCAATCCATTTGTCAACCCTTTTAGCCTTTCCTTTTCCAGAACCCTGAACCACCAAGCCACATCTTACTGTGAACAAATTAGTTTTGACACCTTGAGAGATTTAATTATTTGCAACAGTGAGTCAGATGAAGGTGAAGTTGAGAGAAATTTTTCAAGCTCTAGGAAGATATATATGCTAAAAATGCCATTTTAGTATATTTTAACTCTGAAAAGCCAATTAATATGCATAATAGAAATGTATAAATGTTTGTACATTTTTAGGAAAAGAACATATTACAAAACAAATAGAAATGTAAGCTTTAGCAGTTAATCATATTTTTTTTACATCCTACTATTCAGAACAGAAAATCTCAGAGAGGGAAGTAAATGTAATGTTCATTTAGCACAGCCATTCATTATACAGTTGAGGGAACTGAGGTTCAGAGAGGTTAAGTGATTTGCCAAGGTCACTTGCCAGTTGCTATTAAACTCAGAGAGAAACAAAATCTAGGTTTATTTGCACATTATTATTTTATTAATTTCATTTGCCAGTAACAATAGCAATTTAGGGATGGGACATCCAAAGTCTGTTGCTATGGATAATATTTTTAATGAGAAAGTCGTGCTAATTAAATTTATATAATTATAAAAATGGTACAATTTTCCCAATTTAGTCTATGGATATGCTGATTTATATGGCTGAAATTAGAAATTTCTGAGAATTTTTAATCTAATTATTTTATTCATTTATTAATTAATAATTATTGAGTTTTTATTAAATGTTCTATTTCATAACTGTATGTATGTGTGTATGTTTCTGTATGTGTGTGTGAAAGTTTGTTTTTTCTCACAGTTTTAAAAATCTTTTTAAAAAATCGTCTTCTGAGGGAGGGAGACGCAAGAGGGAAAAGATGTGGGAACATATGTATATGTATAACTGATTCACTTTGTTGTAAAGCAGAAACTAACATACCATTGTAAAGCAGTTGTACTCCAATAAAGATGTTAAAAAAAATCATCTTCTGAAAGTGATAATTAGTTGAATTTGGTACATAAAATAAATATTTCAATTTATATTTATTCATATTCAAACATATAAGGTAAATATTTTAAGATAGTCATCATTCAATGTAAAATATGTCATGAAAACACAATTATTTGGTATTTTAGCCAGTTTATATATTTAATATATAACATGAAATATAATTAATATAATTGATTAAACTTTTAAAATAAAGTGTATGGGAAATGTTTAGCACTTAATTTTTATCATTCTTATAAGTGTAAGTATATTCAGCTTGAAGTTAAAAATAAGTGCATATGAATCTAGAAAGAAATGTAAATAGAAAAATATAATAAAAATAAATATTGAATACTATAAAATGATATAAGTCTAGGGAGAAATATGCTTTGCTTCTTATATATGCTATTTTTCTGTCCATAATTCACACATGAATATTCTGCATGAATTACATTTTTCAATTTTGAAATAGTTGAAAGTTTTCTTTAAATGTGCCTAAATCCAAACTTACTGATTGTTTTAATGAATGCATCCCTTTCTGTTTTCTAAATGAAATGCATGATTGTTATTTTAGATATTATAGTTCAGACTTTGATTCCTATCTGATAATATGCCTAGCTTAATTGTCATAGTCATTTTCATTTTTCCATTTCATTAAAGTATTATGATAAGGTCTCCAACTATTAAAAAAAAAAGATGGACTGATATCTAACTCCTTTATATAGTACATACTATCATCTTTGTTTTGTAAAATATTTTTTTAAATGCTCTCCTTTTATTTTGGCTGTGCTGTGAGGCATGCAGGATCTTATTTCCCTGACCAGGGATCGAACCCATGCCCCTGCAGTGGAAACACCAAGCCTTAACCACTGGACCGTCAGGGAAGTCCCTAAATGTTCCCCTTTTTATACTGAGTTATGGAACTGTAGAATAGATTCCATATCTAGGAAGCTTTGCATTATCTATATATCTTACTATGTATGTCTATTTGTTGCATTATTAATATATTTTTACCAAAAAAATCTCTTAACAAGGTTATAACTATAATTACTTTGATTTTTGAAGAACAGATGCTTTTCTGATTAATGATATACAAAATTATGCTCAAAGTTTCTTCACCATTTATTAAAATATTTTGATATTTTATAATTATTCTGATTATACAGAATCATGTGTAATTTACTTTTCTATTTCATTATTTTAATTGATTTTTATTAATGCAATTTTCCATTTACTTGTTTGAAAAAAATCTATGTTCAGAATTAATTTGAACAAAATTTCTTTCTCTGGAAGGGAAAATAGGGAAAATCTGTCAACACATTATATAACTAAGGAGAGTAGTCAATACATAAATGAAGGTGAGAGTACTCATTTTTTCAGACAATAATTAGCAACAAATACCTCAAACAATAAATGACATTCATAAACTATTTTCCTTGAAACATCTAAAAGTAATTTGTAGAAATTACTTAATTAGCCTCTCAGCAGCTGCTGGTGGTAGATATTTTATTATAATTTCAATGTACTTTGTATTAACAGCATTAATGGAGAATAGTAGTACAGGTAATCTGTACAGAATTATACATATGCAAAGGAAGATAGGATCCAGTTGTAGGTAACACTGCACAAACCTGAACAACACAGGGACTGACAGCTACATGCTGCCATGGCTTCTCAGTGCAACACAACATTGCTGCTGAATTGAGCCCTTCTCTTCCAGGCAGCTGGTAGGTGGCTGTATAAGGTCTACCATCCAGTGACCTGCACAGGCTGCCATGGAACTTCAAGGAAGGATGAGTCTACTCATTAAGAACTAAAAGACCTTCCAAAGAAAGCATGTGTTTTTCTCCCAACTTTAGAAGTTTCACTGCAAACCAGTTGCATTTGCTTTCCACACCAAGTAACCAGAAGGTGAATCCTTCACCTTGTGAATTTGGAATTACTGTTTTATATTTCATGGGAGTGGAAACTACATGGGTTTGTGCAGGCCTAGAGAAAGGAAATGGAATGTGGAGGTTAGGGCCTTCAGTGCTTTCATTAAGAATTAGAATCATATATGTTATGTTTAGAACGTATATTAGAATCATATATAAACTATATATTAGAAATATCTATGTGTGTATATATATATATATACAACATATTCAAATACATATTATAATTTCAAGTGTATATTGAAAATATATGCTAGAATATTTGTTAGAATAATAATATATCTATATATAAAATAAATATAACTTATAAAGGTCATTTTATTACATATGGTTCATTAGCTTTCTAAATTAAAGATCCCTACCCAAAAGTGTTATCATTGTAGTCATTCTGGGTGGAAAGCATAAATTAAGTTTGAACAGTTTATCAAAATAAACATGGTATAATGATCATTTTATTAAAAGTAGTATCTATATAAGGTATTTATAAAGGCTTCCAATTGATTCTCATGGTCTCAGCAAGCAAAAGTTGGATCTGCTATTACTATTTCAGTCTTAAAATATGTAAGACTACGAAAAAGACTTGTATTTTTTGGTTTTATTTAGTTGCTCAACCACCGTTAATTTAGCACATACTCTGTTTTGCATTTTTGAATGGTCGCAGGGAACAGAGACTGTGGGAAGACAGAATTGATAAGCTAACAGCCTAATAAATGAGCCAAGACATTCAGAACTACCAAATAACAATACAATTGGACATATGAATGGTGCCAGATTCAAGAACTGTATTAGAGTAGTAAAAGAGAAATTGGAGCAAGCTAAAACTTTTCCTTATCTACCTATATAACCTATGGCAGATATCTGAAGACTTTGAAACTCTGCCAAAAAAAAGAAAACAGAATTTTCAGAGCAAATTCTCATTGAGAAAAAATCTAGAGTTCCTTCTTTCCCAAGTAATATTAGGATATTTCAAATAGCTTTAGCCAGGAGCTTTAATAAATAGACTTACATACATATCATATTTTCTGTAATGGATATATTCCTAAAGATTACATTAACACAATGATATTGATATTAAAGTTTTAAAGTGATCTTCTTGCAAATTAGTCTGTAAATAGGGAATCATTTTAGTTTTAAGTCACTTTGATATTTTTTGAGAATATAGATTTTGGGTTTTTTGGTGTTTCTTTTCCTTAATTTATTCAACAAAACTATGGATTGTCTTTCATGTGTGGGAGGGGTAACAAGCAGAATGAATTGAAGGGATAAAATGAGGTATAATGAACATTGATTATATGCTGGAGGAAAGAATAACTATATCTCATATGGGTGGGATGTTTTGAAAATTAACTCACTGAGAATATACTCTGTATGTTGAGTTTTCATAGGCTGAGAAAGAAATAGACAGAGGACAGAGAAAGGGAGATGGATAGAGGGAGAGTTTAAATTAAAGAAAAAACATTGGCAAGTGAAATTAAATGTCTAAACCATGAAAGTTTAGAAAAATGCTTGTTATATTTGATGAGTCCATAGTAGAAAACACATAGGAGGTGTCAAATTGAGTAACTGGACCAAATACTTTTCTCCTTTATGTATATATGCCCTTTGTCATGTAAACCTGCATTTTCTCCCATTAGAGGCAGAGGTTATTTTTCTTCCCTTGGTCTTTGGGCTAGGCCATGTGGTATCCTTGGTTCAAATGATGCTGGCAAACTTTGCTAAACACAGGATTAAAATGGGCTTGCACAGTTGCACTTTGTGCAGTTCTTACATTGCCACAGACAGATGATGGTCTCTGCTAGCTTGCCAATACATAGATACATAGAAAATGGGAGACAGACGGACAGACTTGCAATCTCCAGCTTGTAACCAAGCTTATATGAGCCCACCCTAAGTAAACTTACCTACAAATGCGTAGAAGAAAATGAATAATTTCCATTTTATATATTTTTTCTAAAGATATATTTTTCTAAACATACATAATTTTGCTGATAGGATAATTATATATGATGACACTTCAGTTGAGTACGATGTTTTTTCAATACACTTCACTGTATTTGCTCATTTATCAAAGGTATTCACTAAAACTGGGAAGCTTAACATGTATAAATGTGCATACTCCATGGTTCAGAGTTGTCCCAACCCTCACCTACCAAGTACAAAAGAAGAGACTTGTAGTTTTCCCAATAAATTTTACAAATCTTCACAAAATACTATTATAAATATTTTTATCAGCTATATTTTAACACTAAGCAAATGACCTATATAGAATTATATAAATAATTCCTCCTTCAAGACTTGATTTGGTGGTAAGTGGTTTTAAGTGTGTCTAGTGGAAATTTAGAAAGGTCTTTCAATTTAAATAATAATAACTGTTATCAGATGCTATTTGCCATAAATAAGCTTTTATTTATCATAATAAATTAACATAATTCTGCAAGACATGAAGTTTTGTATTGTGAAATATTTGACCTCTTCTAAATAGAGACACTATGATTTATGGTACGCTTAATATATAAAATGCACCCCCATGTCTAGCATAATAATTTCCTTCTTTTATTTGAATTCCTAGGGTCATAAGTAAGCCAGAAACTGATTCAAAACATTATTTCTGTAGGTTTAGCCATTTGTTTAGAAACTGACACTGGGATAAATTTCTCTCTCAATCTTTAAGAGTTTGGTGTGTTTATCTGCTGCAGGTATAAGGATACATGAAATTGAAATGTTGATTGCCAATGCTGGCACTGACATTTTCAATCAAAATCAGCAAAAAAAAAAAAATTCTACTGATATTAACTCATGATAAATTGATTACATGCCTTAAAATTATTAATTGTATATTTTTCAAGAAAATTTTATCAGCCTGCACTTGAAATGTCACAAGTATTAGAAAGTGCATGTCCAATTATCTCTGTCCATTGCTGTGGCAGATGTCTGATTTGGTATTAAATTAATTACCATATGCCTTTGCTTTTTGACTGTTGGATATTTTAGACTCCAAAGGCAAATAGATTTTGAAGCAATATAATAATAAGCTTAGAAGTGTGAAAAGCAACAGAGCTGAAAAGTGAAAAATCAACAGGCTTGGCTGTTAATATCTTCCAGAAGAATTAATCATTCAATGTGACAACAATAAAAAGTACAAATCATATGTGCTATAAATATAATTCACTTTAAATCAAATTTTTGTTTTGGTATAACATTAATAAAATAATTTTCAAGATGGCACATTACTTTACAAATTGATTTCCAGTTAAATTGATTATATTTCTAAATACCATCCTAGAAGGTCATCATATTTCTATAATTTTTGGTTGTAATTAGCAGTACATGTATGAAGACTGCATATTTTAGAAGTGTAATCACTATTCACTAGAGGCATTACTCACTACACTATCACTGCTGCCAAAATTTCATTATTTTACTTCAGTTCAAAATTAATAAACATTCTTGATCATTCATGCAATTTCATTAGATACAAAACAGACATAGCATAATGATTATAACATATGAATTATTTTTATAAATATTAGAATGAATTAATCTGCATATTATAGTCTAATGTTTCTGAATCAGGTTTAATTTTGAAGCTCATCTATAAGCTTACTTAGTGAGGTTATTAATTGACTTACCATGAAAATTAGACCAAAGACTAGGAAATGACTACTTCTGCATCTGTAAATATAGCCTATTTTAACATAAATAGGCTTAAACTACCCATTCCAAAAGCATCTAAATGCTTGATCTTAGTTATTTTAAGCATTTATCACAGAAACTTAGTTAACTAAAATAATTCATGTACATTCTATCAAATAATGTTTAAAGGAAACTTTTTAAGAAAAATGATAAAATATTTGCAATACTTTATTGTAATTAATATATTGATTACTCAGTAAGTGTTTATTTAAATGAGTATTTGAACATCAAAAATACCTAGTTTACTAAATACAAATTATTTGTGGAAGATCTAGTATTAATTATTCTCTAATCTATGAAGCGACAGATTTTAAAAATATTTCATTTGTATATTTAGTATATCATTTAATATTTGCATTCATATTTTCAAGTTTCTCTCTCTCTTTCCTATCACACCTAGCACTTTTCCTTTGTAATGGTAGGAGAAACTCATTTCATGAAAACACATTATGAAAGGAAGAAAATATTTAGCAAATAATCTGTAACATTTGTAGAAATATTAACTTACAAACTAATTACTTTAGTTAAAACCAATGACTTTAGTTCAAAATGTAACAATATGTACATTTCAAATAGCTTATTTTTTTCAGGTGTAAAAAAATACTATAGATATAACATATAAAATTTATGCAATTAAATAAGTAAGCAATTCTTGTAATGCTCCTAAGTTATTTTTGGATGCAAACACATAACAGTGATCAATTTGGAACTTTATATTTATTAAATAATTCAAATAATATTCAAATAAATATGGAATGACTTTCACATAATTTGTTGACTATTTCTATAACAGCATAGAATCTTGATTTATCATTTAATTATTATTTATATTATATAGTTACTATAAATAAAATATATTGAGTAAAGTTAGTTAAGCCCAGATAGAATTATTTTATGAGATTGCCCCATACTATAATTACTAGTCATATTGTCACTATTTGTGAAAATTGGTGAAAATGAAGTTCATATAAACTCAGAAAGTGTCCAAAGCAAAAAGTTAATAAGCTTCAACACAGCATGATATTTTCATGCCATGTCATTTGAATTAAAATATGATTTCTCAGGCTTCCCTGGTGGCACAGTGGTTGAGAATCCGCCTGCCGATGCAGGGGACATGGGTTGGTGCCCTGATCTGGGAAGATCCCACATGCCGCAGAGCAGCTGGGCCTGTGAGCCATGGCCACTGAGCCTGTGTGTCTGGAGCCTGTGCTCCACAAAGGGAGAGGCCACAAAAGTGAGAGGCCCACGTACCACACACACACACAAATATATATATATATATATATATATATATATATATATATATATATATGATTTCTCATTTGCAAGATAAAACAAGTCACAATCTACGATCTATATGACATGACCAAAGTAGTGAGTGCTTGTGAAACAAAAGGTAGTAGTAAAATTCTGTGAAAAGTGGATAGAAAGCAACAGCTGTGATTTAAACAAGTTATTTTGAAATTTGTAATCCTTTTATAAGGGTAAAATGGAAAGGACAACTACAGACTTCTAGAAGACACAAACTATACATATATATATATACACACACAAACACATATTTACTATATGATATAGCAACTTCACACAGTATCACATATTTACTATATGATATAGCAATTCCACTCCTAAGTATATAGCCAAATACATTGAAAACAAATTCAAACACATCAGTGTATATCAATGTTCGTTGCAGTATCATTTACAGTAACCAAAAAGTGGAAACAACAAAGTTTCCATTCAAAAATAAATCAGTTTTTTAAATGTGGTATAATATTAATGGAATACTATTCAGCTATAAAAAGGAGCAAAGTTCTGATATATGCTACAGATGACCTGAAAATAATTTGCTAAGTGAAATAAGCCATACGCAAAAGGACAAATACTGTGTGATGTCACTTATATGAGTTGTTAAAAATAGGCAAATTGGTACTACCCTGGTGGCACAGTGGTTAAGAATCAACCTGCCAATGCAAGGACCACAGGTTTGAGCCTTGGTCTGGTAAGATCCCACATGCCGCAGAACCACCAAGCCCATGCACCACAACTACTGAGCTGGTGTGCCACAACTACTGAAGCCCGCTTGCCTAGAGCCCACGCTCTGCAACAAGAGAAGCCACCGCAATGAGAAGCCCACGCACCACAACAAAGAGTAGCCCCCGCTCACCGCAACTAGAGTAAGCCCGCATGCAGCAACGAAGACCCAACGCAGCCAAAAATAAATACATAAATAAATAAATTAATAAAAATTTTAAAAATTTGGCAAATTAATAAAGACAAAGTAGAATAGAGATTACCAGAGGCTGAGGAGAGGAAAGAATAATTAGTTATTGTTTAATGGATTTAGAGCAATATTGTGTGTATAATTAATGTTAAAATTGGTTCATCTTTTTAATTTCATGACATTGGCTTCTTGTGATCTCAGGATAACTGTCATAGAATATGCTATTTCCTAACACTTCCTCCCTCAGCCAAGCTATGCTAAAAACTAGAGTTTCAATAGGTAAGCCTGGGTAAGAAGATTAGCAGCTTTGTTGCAAGAAGGAGTAGATATATTTTTGAAAGGAGGTGGGGCATGAAAAACAGATTTTGTCAGATAAAAGTTAGTTGTGTTATGAAAAGACATGGGAAACTTGCAGCTTTGTGAGATTGAATCTGGTTAGCTTGGCGTGAGCAGGGAACCAGCCAGAAACTTATCAGGGTTATCTTGAACAAGAGATACAGAAGGGCTAGATAAAATCTCCCCAACTCCTTGCCTGCCTGGGACATTATATGCACACATAGGAGAGGCTCACATGGTGGTAAGAAAAACCAAGGAAGTAATGAGAACCAACTTAACTTGGAATGTACTTCCGACTGCCCACAAAGATTGATTGTCAGAGAGTGGAAGGAAGCCTTCTGAAGTGTTTTCTCAAATTATTGGCTGAACACAAAGCCATAAAGACATATTAGAAATCTATAGAAAGCCAGGCAGCTATAACCTTATGAGATGCATTTCATAAAGAAAAAGACTTGAAGTCAAAATTACTTCGAGATCCATGGGCTGCAGAATGGATATTGTGTTAGCAGGCATGAAAACATTAATCTCTTTGTACATCTTCATCAGAGCTATTGGGTGATCAAAGGCTTTGTCAATGAGCAGTTATATTTTGAAAGGAATCTTTTTTTTCTGAGTAGAAAGTCTCAACGGTGGGCTTAAAATATTCAGTAAACAATGTTGTAAACAGATGTGCTGTCATCCAGGCTTTGTTATTCAATTTATAGAGCACAGGCAGAGTAGATTTTGCATAATTCTTAAGGGCTCTAGGATTTTTGGAATGGTAAATTGACATTGGCTCAATTTAAAGTCACCAGCTGCATTAGCCCCTAACAGAAGAGTCAACCTATCCTTTGAATCTTCGATGCCAGGCAATACCTTCTTCTCTCAAGCTATGAAAGTCCTAGAAGTCATCTTCTTCCAATAGCTGGCATTTTGTCTACATTGAGTCTGTTGTTTACCATAGACACTCTCATTAGTTATCTTAGCTAGATCTTTTGGATAACTTGCTGCAGCTTCTATGTCAGCACTTGCTGCTTCAACTTGTACTTTTATGTTATGGAGATGGCTTCTTTCCTTAAACTTCATGAACCAAACTCTGCTAGTTTTCAACATTTTTTTTTTTTTTTTACAGCTTTTTCACTTCTCTCAGATGTCACAAAATTGAAAGGAGTTAGGTTTGCTCTGGATTAGGCTTTGACTTAAGGGAATGTTGTGGCTAGTTTGATCTTCTATCCAGACTACGAAAATTTTCTCCATATCAGCAATAAGGATGTTTTGCTTTCTTATCATTTGTGCATTTACTGGAGTGGCACTTTTTATTCTCACCAAGAAGTTTTCCTTTGCATTCACACCTTGGCTAAATGTTTGGTGCAAGAGGCCTAGCTTTCTGCCTCTTGTGGCATTGGACATGCCCTCCTCACTAAGCTTAATCATTTCTAGTTTTCATTTTAAAGTGAGAGACATTTGACTCTTTCTTCCACTTAAACACTCAGAATCCATTGTAGGGTTATTAATTAGCCTAATTCAATATTGTTTTGTCTCAGGCAATAAAATGGCATGAGGAGAGTGAGATGGGGAAATAGCTGGTCTGTGGAGCAGGCAGAACATACACAACATAAAATTAAGTTCATAGTCTTATATGGGTGTGGTTCATGGTACCCCCAAACAATTACAATAGTAACATCAAGAATCACTGATTACAGATTATCATAACAAATATAATAATTATGGGAGAATTCTCACAATATAATAACATAGTAGTATTGTGAGAATTAACAAAATATGACACAGATACATGAAGTGAGCAAATGTTACAAAAATGGTGCCAATAAACTTGCTTGCTGAGGAGTTGCCACAAACCTGCAATTTGTAAAGAATACAGTATCTGTGAAGCCGCAATAAAGCAAAGTGCAATTAAATAAAGTCTGACTGCACCTTGAAGACCAAGAAGTGGAAATTAGTCAATATTTTGAAAAAAAGAAGGAATGAAGACAAATGAAAAATAACAGAAAACTGTAAAACAAGTGCATCAATGTAAGGATAATGGGAGTTCAGAAAGGAAAAGAAGTAAAACATATTCTAAGAAATAATGGCAGAAAATTTGCCAAATTTTATGAAAACCATACAAACCATAATAGATACAGAGATCCACAGTTAGCCACACCAAACAACTAAAGAAACAACTAAATATTAAAGAGAAAGAAAACATCTTGAAAAGGAAAGAATATCTCATCACTTTCAGGGAAATACTATTGATAATATTACCAATGGCTGATGTCTCTTTAGAAACAAGAGTTCAGATGTCATTAAAATGAAATATTCAAGTACTCAGAGAAAAAACTGTCATCCAAGAATAGTATATATAGAAAAGTTATTATTAAAAAATGAAGACAAAGTTAAAACATTCCCAGAAAAATAAAAACTGAGAAAATGCATGGCTAGTATACCTACCTTAAAAAAAATATTAAAGGAGTCCATCTGTCTTAAAGGAAAGAACAACAGATAGAAACTCAAATATGCATGAAGAATTGAAAAGCTCCAGAAATGATAAATATGTAGATAAATATAAAAGACTGTGTTATGGGCTAAATTCTTTCTCTGTAGAATTAGTGTATTGAGTTCTTAACTCCTAGTACCTCAGTGTATGATTGTATTTTGAGATAGGGCCTTTAGAAAAGCAAGAAAGGTAAAATGAGATCATATGAGTGAGGACTAATTCAATAAGACTTGTGTCCTTATAAGAAGAGAAGAAGAGGACACAGACATGCACAGAGAGGACAATATGAGGACACAAAGAAGACATATACAAGCCAAGGATAGAGACTTGAGAAGAAACCAACCCTGCTGACACCTTCATCTTAAACTTCCAGCCTCCAGGACTGTGAGAAAATACATTTCTGTTAGTCCAACTAGCCTGTTGTAATTTGTTATGGCAGATCATTTTGTATACTTTAACTGACATAAAGTATACAAAAATATTTTTCACTTTTATTCTGTTAATGTATTTGAAAAATAGTTGATTGTTTAAAGAAACATTTATAATATGCATTGTTAAGTTTATAACATACAGAGATATAATATATGAAAATAATATGACGTATAGGCTGTATTGGAGCAAAATTGCTATATTTTAGTAGAATCAAGTGAGCTTTAATATGAATTGGACTGGGAAAAGTTAAAGTTCTCTATTTAATCCCTAGAACAGCCACTAAGAAAATAACATAATATAGTTTAAAATCAATAGAGATATTAAAATGGTACAGTATAAAATGTGTAATAAAAAGGCAATAAAAGGGGACTAGAAGAACAAAAATACATGAAATATATGAAAAACAAGGAACATAACAGAAGATGTAAATTCAGACATTTTAATGATTATGTTAAATGTGAATGAACTGAACATTCCAATTAGAATTAATCAATTCTCAGTCTAGATAAAATAATCAAGTCTTAATTATATGTTCTCCACAGTGGTAGACTTTAGATACAACGACACAAATAACTTGAAAATAAAGTATGATAAAGATACAGTGTGCAGGGCTTCCCTGGTGGAGCAGTGGTTGAGAGTCCGCCTGCTGATGCAGGGGACACGGGTTCGTGCCCCAGTCCGGGAAGATACCACATGCCACGGAGCGGCTAGGCCCGTGAGCCATGGATGCTGAGCCTGTGCGTCTGGAGCCTGTGCTCCACAACAGGAGAGACCACAACAGTGAGAGGCCCGCATACCACAAAAAAACGAAAAACAAAACAAAAACAAGCATTCTACTGATCCAGAATATTCAGTAAGTCTGTTTAAATCTATTGGATTGGTAATAATACATTAAATAATTTTAGAGGTGGGATCGTAAAGAGGAAAACAGAATGACAAACACAGTTTATGCTTAATTTCCCTGTAAGTTAGGCGGAATAGTGGCACTCCAAAAATGTCCACCTCCTAATTCTGAAAAAAACACAAATATGTTACATGGCAAAAGGGGCTTTTCAGAAGTAAAGGATCTTAAATTGGGGATATTATCCTGGATTATCTGAGTGTGTCAAATGTAATCACAAATGTCATTACAAGCAGTAAATGGAAGCAAGAGAGTTAGAGAAGAAGATGAGATGTAACCAGTGTCAGAGTGGAGACAAATTTGAAGATGCTCTATTGCTGGCTTTCAAATTTTAGGAGGGTCTATGAGCCAAGGACCTCAGGTGGGCTGGGGAAGGCAGAAAAAGAAATACAATTGAATTATTCCCTAGAGTCCCCCAGAAGGAAACAGCCCAGCTGGTACCTTGATTTTAGCCCAGTGAAACCCATTTTAGACTTCCAACCTCTAGAACACTTAGTACACATGTGTGTGTGTGTTTTAACCACCAAATTTGTGGTAATGTGTTGCAGCAGCAATACAAAATTAATACAAGGGGTCTATTACAATCCAGCACAGACATCTAAGAATCTAATCAAATCCAGTGATGAGCTTTTGGGTCTATTGATTAAACAAAATTGGAATCCAGAATTTGGGGAAGATGAGGATTATTAGCAACCCACTCTAGCAGTAAGGGTAAACAGTAATTGAAGATGCTATTACCATGACTGAAAGCCCAACTTTTAATTATTTCAATCCCTAAAATTGGATTAGGTAAATCATCAAAATTTGCTAATGGCCCTAGATTTCTACAAGAAAGAGAGTCAGATCTCTTCAACAGAAGATAATAACATCTTTAGCTTCATGTTTTTCTCTAATTCGTTATAAAGAATTCTCAGCACTCAATCAAATATGACTAGGTATCCAAGGTGAAAACATGACATAAAACTGTGAGAGACATCAAACCATAAACACAATGCACAAGGATAATGTTTTAAGAGTAATAGGAGTTATAGGAGTAATATATAAAGGAGTAATCAGGCACAGACATTAAAATAACTGTTTATCATGATACATAAAATGCAGTATTAATAAATTCAGAAGAAATTTGAAAGCAGTTAAAAGGAGCCAAATACCAAATATAAAATAGTAAATTAAAATATCCACTATTAAGAACTGAATGGATGGATTTATCAGCAAGGTAGAGAGAACCAAAAATAGGATTAGAGAATTGGTAATATGTAAGAAATAAATATTCATAAAAGTCAAAAAGAAACAAAATTACAGAGAATACAGAAGAGGGTTAGAAACGTAGGAAATAAAGTGAGAAAGTTTTAAATGTGTGTAACTGGAATCTCACATGAAAGTTGACTCTAAGTAAGGAAAACACACTGTTTGAAATTAAAATTTCAAAGGAAAATAATGAAGGAACAACAACAAAAATAAACCATGGTTTCAAAAAGTCATAAGAACTCCAAGCATGTTCAAGAATAGCACTCTAACAAATGTTGGTGAAGTTGTGGAACAACTGGAACACTCACATGTTGCTGAGAGAGGTTTGAGAGGGATGTTATGTAAATTGGTAAAACGACTTGGAAAAATATTTGTCATAAATGTTTTTAATATGCACACATTCGGTGACCAAGCCATTTCACTCCTAGGCAGATAACAAGAAGAAATATAAGTGTGTGCATATCTAAAGACTATACAAGAATATTCATAAAACACTATTTATAACAGCCAAAACAGGCAAACGAAAAGACCCATAAAACTCTATCATTACAGAATGTTTAAAGAAATTATGGTGCCTCAATAATATAAATGCTATACAGAAATAAAAATTCACATTGATGAACCTCATAAACCTAATGTTGAATAAAAGAAGCCAGACACAGTAATATATTTTTGTATTATTCTATTTAAATAGAGGTTAAAACAGACAAAAGGAAACTATACTCATAGCATCTGGAATAATGGTTACCTTTAAATAAGAGTAAGAGAGAAATGATCTCAGATGAAGGTATTAGTCGATTTTCTAACCTTGTTTGTGATTCACAGGTACTTGTTTCTTGATAAGTGATTGAGTCACACAGAGATAAATTAATTAGCAAGATATTTTAGAAAAGAATTAGTTAGTTTCCTGCAGCTTCTGTAACAACCTACCACAAATGGTGACTTAAAACAACTGAAATGTATTCTTTCACAGTTCTGGAAGGCAAATGTCCAAAATCATTTTCACTGTGTTGAAATCAAGGTGTCAGCAGGGCCATATTCGCCCAGGAGGCTCTAAGAGAAAATCCATTGCTTGCCTCTTCCAGCATCTGGTAGCTGCCTGCATTCCTTGACTGTGACCACATCATTCATTGCAATCTGCCTCCATTATCACAATGCCTTCCCCTCTTGTACAGAATGTGTTTTAACTCCCCCACTTGTGACTGCATTTAGGGTCCACCCAGAAAATCCAGGGAATCTCTCCATCTCAGTGTCCTCATCTAATCATGTGTGCAGAGACACTTTTAACTCATGAAATTATTTTCATGTTACAGGTATTTGGACCTAATACATTTGGAGGAGCAATTATTCTGCTTACCACAATTGCTAAAAATTTTAACAGAGGATTAGAAATTTGTTTTTTAATCTTTTATATAGGAATAATGATAGCCTTCAGTCTTCTTCACAGATATTTCTTGCTTTCCTCCTTTGAGGCACTTAATACATTTGCCTTTCTGTAGCGAGCTGTAGCAAGACGTTTAAATGACTTTGATTAAAGGCATGAGTGTACTTTCATGATTCATCACATTTCCTATCACCTGCCACATTGACCAGTGATTTTATTTTTTTTTAAGTTTTATTGGAGTATAGTTGATATAAAATGTTGTGTTAGTTTCTGTTGTACAGCAAAGTGAATTAGTTCTACATATACATATATCCACTCTTTCTTAGATTCTTTTCCCATATGGGCCATTACAGTATTGAGTAGGGTTCTCTGTGCTATACAGTAGGTCCTTATTAGTTGTCTATTTTACATATAGTAGTGTGTATGTGTCAATCCTAATCTCCCAATTTATCTCTCCCCCCCGCCCTTTCCCCCCTGGTAACCATAAGTTTGTTTTCTACATCTGGGACTCTATTTCTGTTTTGTAAATAAGTTCATTTGTATCATTTTTTTAGATTCCACATATAAGCAATATCATATATTTGTCTTTCTCTGTCTGACTTACTTCACTCAATATGACAATCTCTGTGTTCATCCATGTTGCTTCAAATGACATTATTTTGTTCATTTTTATTATGGCTGAGTAATATTCCATTGTATATATGTACCACATCTTCTTTATCCATTCCTGTATCGGTGTACATTTAGGTTGCTTCCATGTTGGAGCTATTATAAATAGTGCTGCAATGAACACTGTGACATATGTATCTTTTCAAATTATGGTTTTCTCCTGATATAGGCCCAGAAGTGGGATTGTAGGATCATATGGTAGCTCTATTTTTAGTTTTTTAAGGAACCTCCATACTGTTCTCCATAATGGTTGTATCAATTTACATTCCTACCAACAGTGCAGGAGGGTTCCCATTTCTCCACACACTCTCCAGCATTTATTGTTTGTAGATTTTTTGATGATGGCCATTCTGCCTGGTGTGAGGTGATTCCTCATTGTAATTTTGATTTGCATTTATCTAATAATTTGTGATGTTGCACATCTTTTCATATGTTTTTTAGCAGATGTGCTTTATATGCCTTATATCTTCTTTGGAGAAATGTCTATTTAGCTTTTTTGCCAATTTTTTGATTGGGTTGTTTGTTTTCTTGACATTGAGCTGCATGAGCTGTTTGTATATTTTGGAGATTAATCCCTTGTCAGTTGCTTCATTTACAAATATTTTCTGCCATTCTGTAGGTTGTCTTTTTGTTTTGTTTATAGTTTCTTTTGCTGTGCAAAAGCTTTAATTAGGTCCCATTAGTTTTTATTTTCATTACCTCTAGGAGGTGGAAGAGACTCACCTAGCCTGGGACTATCAGTGACAATGTCAGAACCCCACTTTACTGTTTAAAAATAGGAATATATCATAATTCAGGTTAACTCCTTCATTGGCTTTTAACCTATATCTCTGCATTGAATTAAATTAAATTTTATTTTACTTATTTCATTTTATCTATGGATTCCAATGTGTATTTTTAACTTATTAAAACCTACTTTTATTTAATATTGTATCATTTTATGTATAATATAGTACACTATTATCAGTTTTGCTTCACATGGCCATATGTTTCTAGAGAAAGTACATAAGTAATAAAACAGAATTTTGTATCTACTAAAATATTTGCTCCTACTGCACTTCTTCAGAAGTTCTTGTAGCTCTGAATTTCTGTTTGGTGTCAATGTCTTTAGACTCAGCGATTTCCTTTACATTCCCTGTATGCTGGTCTACTGACAATAAACTGTCTATTCTTATTTCCCTGATTAATTTTTTAAATTTAGTCTTTATATTGAAAAGGTATTTTTTTCTGCATATAGATTTTTTATGTTGACATATTATTTCAGAAATGTAAACATGTTATAATATTTTTATGGCCTCTATTGTCTTTGATGAAAAGTCAGCTTTTATTCATATCATTCTTCCTTTGTATGTAATATGTCATTTTTCTCTTGATTCTTTCAAGCTTTTCTTCATATCATTGATTTTGAAAAATTATGTACCTAGTATGCATTTGTTTTTGGATTTATACTGATTGCTCTTTGTTGAGATTCTTGGATATATTAATTTATATTTTTTACCAAATATGTAAATCTTATAGTCATTGTTTCCTCAAATATATTTTTGCACTTTTTTTCCCCACTGTCCTCTACTTCTGAGAATTCAATTTTATGCAGATGTGATGACTTCATAATATCCAACTGGTCTCTGAGACCCTGTTTCTTTTTAAAAATCATTTTATATTCCATCTCTCTGATATATATATTGGATAATTTCTATTGATCCATCTCAAACTCACTGAATATGTCTGATGACATTTCCAATCTAATGTCAATTCCAGCTGTTTTAGTTTTTATTCCAAGTATTGTACTTATTAGTTGTAAAATTTTATTTGCTTATTTTTAGTTTAATATTCTAATATTTTCTGTATGTTCATTTATTATAATCATCATATTTTTCTTTGGTCCTTGAACATATTTGTAAAAGCCATTTCAAAGGCTTTTCCCACTACGCTCAATGCTTGGGTCATCTTGTAAGCAAGCAGGACCATATGGGGCCTTCCCAGGACAAGCCCTTCCCCCTTATCCCTTGCTTTAGCTCCTCTCTGATGTACCTAGATAACAGTATTTGATGCACATTTCTTGAGTTGTTTTACAGATGTGAAAACCTAAACATAGATCTTACACGTTTGTAAAAAATTAACACAAAATGCTTTATAAACCTAAATATGGTGTGTAAAACTATGTAACATTTATACAAGAAAAAAATATGAAAAATCTGAACAAACACCTCACAAAACAAGATATGCAATAAGCAAATAAATATGGTTGTTTAAGAAATATTGTCTGCCAATCCTCTAAAATGTTTTCATTGATTTCTAATCAAGAAAAAAACCCTCATTAAAAAAATTTTTTTGTGAATATTGTCACATATATAGAACAATGTAAAAAATCTCTCACATTATACCAATATTATTTTAGAATTTTTAAAAAGTTGTTCTGGGGCTTCCCTGGTGGCGCAGTGGTTGAGAGTCCGCCTGCCGATGCAGGGGACATGGGTTTGTGCCCCGGTCTGGGAAGATCCCACGTGCCGTGGAGCGGCTAGGCCCGTGAGCCATGGCCGCTGGGCCTGCGCGTCCGGAGTCTGTGCTCCGCAACGGGAGAGACCACAACAGTGAGAGGGCCATGTACTGAGAAAAAAAAAAAAAAAAAAAAAAGTTTTGTAATGGAAGAAACTAGGATAAAATTATACTTAAAAAACATGTTAAAAGCTCTATGGCTCCAAGTGACAATTTTTCTACTTTGTTTATTTTTTAATTCATTTTGGTTTTATGCAAGTTTGTCTAATATGGTATTTAGGAATGCACCCCTGGCTTAAATCATGCATTTCTTATATCTTATTTCATCTGATTCTATCCCTATGTATTTACATCTAGTCAAAGTGTGAAACTTCAGTTTCCATGTTCTGATATTTCTCATAGGAGTTCATTTTAGTCTTAAAGTGTAAAATGAAGTTTATCTTTGGTATAGCAATATATGTCGTTATATCCCATAAGTATCTTCTGGAACATAGGAGCAGAAAGTTCTTTGAAATATAATTGCTTTTTATTATTCTACCTGAAATTCATAATATGGTGTACTGAAAAATATAGAGGAAAAGCACAAGATTTAGAATAAAACATGATACATTTTCAACATCAGAGATTTTTCCATTTGCCTTTTGAGAGCTTCATCAACTACTCTTTATGAATCTCTCTCTTCTCTTGTGGTCCATAGCAATGTGCTCTTATACTAGTTTTTAACAGTTTAAGGTATACGTAATATATAACAAATTGAACATGTAAATCATATAATTTGATAATTTTTGACATATGTATACACCCATGAAATCATTTTGAAACCATTTGCAAGATAATAAACACACCAATCTTCTTCTTGCCTTGCTATAGTCATTTCCTCTCTACTCTCCAAGTGCCCTGCCCCATCTAGGCTTCTTTCTATCTATAAATTAGTTGCATTTCCTAGAATTACATAACTAGAATAACAAAGTACATATATTTAACCTGACATCTTTCACTCAACATTGTTCCGAGAGTAATCCATATTGTTGCATGTATCAATAGTTCATTCCTTTTAATTGTGTACTCCATTTTTTTGATAGAGCAAAATTTTATTACCTATTTATTTGTTGATGGGTATTTGGATTGTTCATAGTTATTGGCTACTGCAATTAAAATGTGAAGCATTAGTGTGCATGTCTTTGCATTATTCCTTCATTTCCTTTTGGTAAATACCTAAGAGAGGAATGACAGATCAAATGGAAACTGTATAATTAACTTTTTAGGAAACTATAAATTATTTTTCAAAATGGTTGAACCACTTTACCTTCAAACCAGCATTGTATGAGAATTCCACTTCCTCCATATAATTGTTACCGCTATGTATGATCAGATTTTTTTAATTTTAGGTATTCTACTATATGTGCAGTGGTATCTCTTTGAGGTTAGCACATATTCATATTCTTATTTGTAATTTATATATCTTCTTTGATGAAGTATTTGTATAAATCTTTGCTCAATTTTAAAATGTATTTTCCTATTGAATTTTAAAGTATTTATATATTTGAGCGCAATTTTTTACCAGATTTTTGATTTGCAAATTTGTCTTACAGCCTGCATAATGTGTTTAATTTTCTTAGTGGTGTCTTTCAAAGAGCATAAATTCTTTTTTCTTTTTAATTACTTCATTATTTTAATAGTTCATGAACTTTACCAGTTGAGTTTTTTTTCTTACAGTTTTACTGAGATACAGTTGACATATAGCACTATATAAGTTTACATGTACAGTATAATGATTTGATTTACATACATCATGAAATGATTATCACAGTAAGGTTAGTGAACATCCATCATCTCATATAAATAAATTATTTTAAAAATAGAAAATATTTCCTCCTGATTAGAACTCGAATTACTTTCTTAACAACTTTCATATATAATATACAATTATATATGTGTTAATTATATTTATCATGTTGTATATTACACCCCTAATACTTATTTATCTTATAACTGACATTATGACTACCTTCATCCAATTCCCCCACCGTCCAACCCAGACTCTGGAAACAACAAATCTGATCTCTTTGCAATGAATTTGTTTGTTTTTGAAGTATTAATGATCTACAACACTATGTTAGTTCCTGTTACACAAAGTAGTGGTTCTATATATATATATATGGGGTTTTCTGGGGGGTTTGGTTTTTTTTTTTTTTTTTTTTTTGCAGTACGCAGGCCTCTCACTGTTGTGGCCTCTCCCGTCATGGAGCACAGGCTCCAGATGCGCAGGCTCAGCAGCCATGGCTCATGGGCCTAGCTGCTCTGCGGCATGTGGGATCTTCCCAGACTGGGGCACGAACCTGTGTCCCCTGGATCGGCAGGCAGACTCTCAACCACTGCACCACCAGGGAAGCCTGGTTCGATATTTTATACATTTCAAAATGATCACTGATATGTCACTAATCAAAGATATTACATAGTTATTGACAGAATTCCCCACACTGTACATGGCATATATGTTATTTATTTTGCAACTGGAAATTTGTACCTCTAATCTCCCTCACCTATTTCTTTTTTCTCCCCACCACCCTCCTCTCTGGAAGCCACCTGTTTGTATTTATAACTCTGTTTCTATTTTGTTATGCTTGTTAATTTGCTTTGTTTTTTACATTCTACACATAAGTGAAACCATTCAGTTTGTCTTTCTCTGTCTGACTTATCTTACTTAGCATAATACCCACTAGCTTCGTCCATGTTATTGCAAAAGGCAAGTTTTCATTTTTTTCATGGCTGAGTAATATTCCATTGTATGTATTTACTACATCTTCTATATCCATTCATCTATAATGGACATTTAGTTTTCTTTTATATCTTGGATATTGTAAATAATGCTGTAATGAACATAGGGATGCATACATCTTTCCTAGTTAGAGTTTTTGTTTTCCTCAGATAAATACCCAGGGGTGGAATTAATGGGTCATATGGTAGCTCTATTTTTTTTTAATGGTTACTCAAATTCAGTTTATCAGTAGGTGATCTTTTAAATAAAAAAATGATTATTACTGAATCTTTAAAGGAATGAAAAATGAAGGGAAATAAAAAGAAACCTAATTTCATAGTATCCTATAAATATTTTTAAAAGAATACTTCAGAGACTGCCTAATTTTTAGAGCACTCACTTTTGCTGCTATCATATCAATGTCACATCTATCTACACATAGGTTTTTGCATTATTGTTTACCACAGATGAGTCTAATAATCTAAGAAGTCAGGAAGACACTCCAAGTGGAAAAATACATTTCTCTAGGAAAAGGTGACAAAACAACTGGAAGATTGTGCAGATTTAAGCCTCTTGCTTAGTTTCCTCTGGGGAGGACAGGAAGGAGAATTGCTTTGACTTGAAAACTAAATATCCTAGTAGGTGAGCTATTGTGTCATAGAGAAATCTGAAACTTGTTCCCTTTCAAACCCTGCTAGATAATAAGTAAATAGAAAGGAATGGTAAAAACAGAAACTGCACAAAGGTTAATGAAGGTAGCTCTACTTTTAATAGAGGAATCTCCATACTGTTTTTCATAGTGGCTGCACCAATTTACATCCCCACCAGCAGTGCAGGAGGGTTTCCTTTCTCTACATCTTCCACAACACTTGATATTTGTTTACTTTTTGATGATAGGTATTCTGACAGGTGTGAGCTTATATCTCACTGTGGTTTTGATTTGATGTTGAGCATCTTTTCATGTGCCTGTAGACCATCTGTATATCTTTTTTGGAAAAATATCTCCTCAGATCCTGTGTCCTTTTTTGATTGGGATGTTTGGTTTTTTGCTGTTGCGTAGTAATAGTTATTTTTATATTTTGAATATTAACTGCATAGCATATATACTGTTTGAAAATATTTTCTCCCATTCAGTAGGTGGTCTTTTTGTTTGGTTCATAGTTTCACTTGCTGTGCAAAAACTTTTTAGTTTTGTGTCCCATTTATTTATTTTTGCTTTTTTGCCCTTGCCTGAGGATACACATCCCAAAATATATTACTAAGACTGACGTTAAAAAGAGTACTGCTTATGTTTTCTTCTAAAACTTTAATGGTTTCAGGTCTTACATTTAAGTCATTAATCCATGTTGAATTTCTTTTTGTGAATGGTGTGATAGAGTAGTCCATTTTAACTCTTTTTCATGTAGCTGTCCCATTTTCCCAAAACCATTTATTGAAGAGGCTCTCTTTTTCCCATTATAATTCTTGCTTTCTTTGTCATAGATTAATTTCCCATATAAATGTGGGTTCATTTATGGGCTCTCTGTTCTATACCATTCATCAATGTGTCTGTTTTTGTGTCAGTACCATACTGTTTTTATTATTGTAGATTTGTAGTATAGTCTGAAATCAGGGCACATGATACCTCCAGCTGTGTTTTTCTTTCTCAAGATCCTTTAGGCTATTTGGGGTCTTTCATGTTTCCATTAAAATTTTAGAATTATTTCTTCCAGTTCTATGAAGAATGCCATTGGTGTTTTGATAAAGATTGCATTGAGTCTGTAGATTCCCTTGGATACTATGGTCATTTTAAAAATGTTAATTCTTCCAATCCACGTACACAGTATCTCGTTTCATCCGTTTGTGTTATCTTCAATTTCCTTCATCAGTGTCTTATAGTTTTCTGAGTACAGGTCTTTTAACACCTTAGTTAGATTTATTACTATGTAATTTTTCTGTGATTGTAAATGGGATTTTCTTAATTTCTCTTTCTGATAGTTCATTACTAGTGTATAGAAATGCAACAGATTTCTGTATATTAATTTTGTTTTTCCTGCAATGTTACCAAATTCATTGATAACTTCTACTAGTTGTGTGTATGTGTGATCTTTAGCATTTTTCTATGTATTATATCATGTCATATGCAAACAGTGACAATTTTACATCTTCCTTTGCAACTTGGATTCATTTTATTTATTTTTCTTGTCTGATTGCTGTGACCAGGACTTCCAATACTCTGTTTAATAAAAGTGGTGAGGGTGGGCATCCTTGCCTTGTTCCTGATCTTAGATGAAATGTTTCAGCTTTTCACAATTGAGTATGATGTTAGCTGTGGGCTTGTAATATAAATGGCCTTTATTATGTTGACGTATGTTCCCTCTATACCCACTTCATTGAGAATTTTTATCATAAAAAGATGTTGAATTTTGTCAAAAGCTTGTGCTGCATCTATTGAGATGATCATATCATTTTTATTCAGTTTATTAATGTGGTTTATCATATTGACTGATTTGTAGATATTAAGTGATCCTTGCATTCCTGGGATAAATCCCACTTGATCATGATGTATTAATCTTTTCTTTGTAAATTGAAGTATATTTGATTTACAATATTATATTAGTTTCAGGTATACAGCATAGTGATTTAGTATTTTTGCAGATTATACTCCATTATATATTATAACAACTCTTCATAATCAATTCTTCTTGTATAGACACTTGGGTTGATTCCATGTCTTAGTTCTTGTAAATAGTGCTGCCATGAACACTGGAGTGCATGCATCTTTTCAAATTAGTGAGTTTTTTGTCCAGATATTTACCTAGGAGTGGAATTGCTACATCATATTGTAGTTCTATTTTTAGTATTTTGAGAAATCTCCATACTGTTTTCCACAGCGGCTACACAAATGTACATTCTGACCAACAGTGTACTATGGTTCACTTTTCTCCACATTCTCACCAACATTTGTTACGATAGGCATTCTGACAGGTGTGAGGTGATACCTTATTGTGGTTTTGACTTGCATTTCTCTAATAATTAGTCATGTTGAGTATCTTTTCATTTGCCTTTTAGCCATCCTCATGTTTTCTTTGGAAAAATGTCTATTCAGATCTTCTGGCCATGTTTTGATTGGGATGTTTGTTTGTTTGTTTTGATGTTGAGTTGTATGAGCTGTTTATATATTTGGGGTATTAATTCCTTATCGTCACATCATTTGCAAATATTTCATAGGTTGTTTTTGTTTTTTAGAAGATTTTCTTTGCTGTGAAAAACTTTTAAGTTTACTTAAGTCCCATTTGCTTATTTTTAATTTTATCTTTTTAGCCTTATGAAACTGATCCAAATATATATTGGTATGATTTATGTCAAAGAGTGTTCTTGATGTTCTCTTCTCAGAGTTTAATGGTTTCAGGTCTTACATTTAAGTCTTTAAACCATTTTGAGTTTATCTTTATATGTGATGTGAGGGAGTGTGCTATCTCATTGTTTTATAGCACTGTTCATTGAAGAGACTGCCTTTGTATTTTCCATTGTATATTCTTGCCTGCTTTGTCATAGATTATTTGACCATAGGTACATGGATTGATCCTTTTAATGGATTGTTGAATTTGGTTTGCTAACATTTTGTTGAGGATTTTTATTCATCGGTGATATTGACCTGTAATTTTCTTTTTTGTGATATCTTTTTCTTGTTTTGTGATCAGGGTAATGCTGGCCTCATTGAAAGAGTTTGGAAGCATTCCTTCCTTTGCAATTGTTTTGGAAGTTTTTGAGAAGGATAGACATTAACTTCTCTCTATATGTTTGATGTTTGGTAGATTCACCTCTGAAGCCATGCAGTCCTAGATTTTTGTTTGTTGAAGATTTTTTTTTTCATATTACTGATTCAATTTCATTACTTGAGATTGCTCGGTTCACATTTTCTATTTCTTCCTGGTTCAGTTTTGGGAGATTGTACATTTTTAGGAATTAGTCCATTTCTTCCAAGTGGTCTATTTGTCATATAATTGTTTGTAGTAATCTCTCATGATCCTTTGTATTTCTGTGGTGTTGGTTTTAACTTCTCCTTTTTTACTTCTGATTTCTTTAATTTGGTCTCTCTCCCCTTTTTTCTTCATGTGTCTGGCTAAAATTTTCTGAATTTGTTTATCTTTTCAAAGAACCAGCTTCTAGTTTCATTTACCTTTTCTATTGTTTTTTTCAATCCCTATTTCATTTATTTTTTCCTCTGATCATTAAGATTTATTTCCTTCCTCTAACTGTGGGGTTTTGTTTTTCTTCTTTTACTAGTTCCTTGAGGTGTAAAGCTAGATTGTTTTTGTTTTTTTGATATTTTCCTTGTTTCCTGGGGTAGGTTTGTATGCTTATAAACTTTCTTCTTAGAACTCATTTTGCTACCCCATAGGTCTTGGGTCATTGTGTTTTTGTTTTCATTCGTTTCTAGGTATTTTTTTAATTTCCTCTTTGATTTCCTCAGTGATCCATCAGTTGTTTAGTAGCATATTGTTTAGCCTCCACATTTTTGTTTTTTTGCAGTTTTTTTCTTGTAGTTGATTTCAAGTCTAAAAGTATTGTGTCTGGAAAAATTGTTAATATGATTTCAATTTTCTTAAAATTACTGAGATGTAATATATGTATTTATATATATTCCATCTGCTCTAAGGTGTCATTTAAGGTCAGTGTTTCCTTATTGATTTTCCTTTTTAGGTGAACTATCCACTGATGTAAGTAGGGTGTTAAAGTCCCCTACTCTTATTGTGTTAATGTCAGTTTCTCCCATAGTGTCTGTTAATATTTGCTTTATATACCTATGTGCTCCAATGATGGATGCATATATATTTACAGTTGTTATACCTTCTTCTGGAATTAATCCTTTGATCATTGTGTAATGTCCTTTTTTGTCTTTTGTTACAGTTTTGTTTTAAAGTCCATTTTTTTTTGATGGAAGTATTGCTACCCTGGCTTTCTTTTGATTTTCTTTTCCATGGAATACGTCTTTCCATTTTGTCATTTTCAGTCTGTTTATGTCTTTAGATCTGAAATGAATCTCTTCTGAGGTGATGCAGCATATATATGGGTCTTGTTTTTATATCCATTCTGCCACTTTATGTCTTTTGATTGGAACATTTAGTCCATTTACTTTTTTTTTTTTTTTTTTTTTTGCGGTACATGGGCCTCTCACTGCCGTGGCCCCTCCTGTTGTGGAGCACAGGCTTCGGACGCACAGGCTCAGTGGCCACGGCTCACGGGCCTAGCCGCTCTGCGGCATGTGGGATCCTCCCGGACTGGGGCATGAACCCGTGTCCCCTGCATTGGCAGGCAGACTGTCAACCACTGTGCCACCAGGGAAGCCCTAGTCCATTTACTTTTAAAGTAATTATTGACAGGTCTGTACTTATTTCCACTTTGTAAATTATTTGGGGTTTTTTTGGTAGTTCCTTCTTGTTCCTTTCTTCTTGCATGTAACTTGTTGCTTTTCCCTTCCTACTTTTAATATTCTTTTTCCTTAATTTTTTCCAATTTAATTTCAATATATTTTGGTGTGGTCCTCTCTAGGTTGATCCTGTTTGGGACTTTCTGTGATTCCTCGACCCGGATGTGTGTTTTCTTTCCCAGCGTAGCGAAGTTTTCACCTATTATGTCTTCAAATATGTTCTCTGCCCCTTTCTATCTCTCTTTTCCTTATGGGGCCTCATTAATGCATGTTAGTATGCTTGATATTGTTCCAGAGGACTCTTAATCTGTCATTTCTTTTTATTCTTTTTTCTGTTTAGTTTCAGTGATTTACACTACTGTCTTCCAGCTTGCTGATCTGTTTCTCTGTATCATCTCATCTATTGTTGATTCCTTCCAGTGTATTTTTTATATCAGTTATTGTATTCTTCATCTCTGTTTGGTTCTACTTTATACTTTCTAACTCTTTATTAAAAACTTCTAACTTCTCATTCTGTTCATTCCATCTTCTCCTAGGTTCTTTGAACATCTTTATGATCATTAACTTGAACTCTTTATTGGGTAGATTGCTTATCGGCACTTCACTTATTTCTTCTGCGGCTTTATCTTGTTCCTTTGTTTGGAACATATTTCTCTATCACCTCATTTTGCCTAATTTGCTGTTTTTATTTTTATGTATTTGGAAAGCTGATTACATGTCCAGACCTTTGAGAAGTGGCCTTTTGTTAGTGACATTCTATGAGTCCCAGCAGTGCACTCCCCTATGGTTACTAGAGCTGTATGCTCTAGGGATGCCCCCTGTGTGATCTGAATTAAGTCCTTCTGCTGTGGTGGGCTGACTACTCTGGGCAGTCTTGTAGGCATGGGTAGCCTCCAGTCTGATTGACTGCCAGGCCCTGCCTTGTGTGACCACTTGCAAGTAGAGCCAGTTTTTGAGGTGGCTGGCCGGAGAGCCCAGAGATGCCCCAGAATTAGCCTATGGGGAATGGAGCCAGATTCCACAGTGGGTGGTTGTAGAGCCAGGGGTCTTAGATTCAGTGTTGGCCTGCTGGTAGGTGGGACTGATTCATGACATCACTTGTTATGGGGTCCAGGGTGTCCCAAAGGTCATGTTGGCATATTTGTGAGTGGGCCTTGATCCCTGGGTGACTAGCTGAGTGTTCCAAGGTGTCTCAGAGCTGATGTCAACATGCTGGTGGGTGAAGCCAGGACCCACTGTCTCCTGATGCAGGGCCCTGGGTGTTCTGAGGGTAGTGACAGAATGCTGGTATGTAGGGCAAGGACCTGGCCCCTCTGGTGGACATGGCCATTTCCTATGGTGGCTGTGGGCTCAGGGGGTCTTAAGGTAGCAGGCCTACTTGTGGGTGGTGCTGTGACCCCACCTGGCTAGTTGTTGGACTTGACCTTAAACATCCCAGTACTGAGTAAGGCTCAACCCCTAGGTTGTACTTTTATCAAGTAGAGGAAATTCCCTCTGTTTCTTGTTGGCTGATATATGTATTTTTTAACTTTTTAGTAAAGAATGTTGGGTAACATCAAATATTTCTGCCTCTATTGAGATGGTTACATGCTTTATCCTTGTTTTACTCTGTTAATATAAAGAATTACATTGATTGATTTTTAATGCAAATGCAACACTGCATCCCTAGGATAAAATTCATTTGTTAATGATGTATTATTCTTTTCTATATTATTATATTACAAATCAAAGTAAACTATGTAAATAACATTTGCGTCAATGATCATGAGAAATATTGGTCTATGATTTCTTACCTTGTAATTGTCTGGATTTGGTATCAGAGTAATGTTGCTTCATAAAATGTGTTGGGTACCACTTTTTCCTCTTCTATATTATTTCTAAATTTAATTAATTAATTAATTAATTAATTTAATTCATTACATAGTTACAATCTTTTTTATGAAATGAATGAGCATAATTTAATAAATATGTTGTTACTCACTTTTAATAAAAATTTAATTCTAATTTCAAATTCTAAATTTAATTCTAATATAAATGATTATATTTTCTTTTTTTTTTAACATCTTTATTGGAGTATAATTGCTTTACAATGGTGTGTTAGTTTCTGCTTTATAACACAATGAATCAGTTATACATATATATATGTTCCCATATCTCTTCCCTCTTGCGTCTCCCTCCCTCCCACTCTCTTATTCCACCCCTCTGGGTGGTCACAGACCACCTATCTGATCTCCCTGTGCTATGCGGCTGCTTCCCACTAGCTATCCACCCAACGTGTGGTAGTGTATATATGTCCATAACACTCTCTCACTTCATCACAGCTTACCCTTCCCCCTCTCCATGTCCTCAAGTCCATTCTCTATTAGGTCTGTGTCTTTAGTCCCGTCTTACTCCTAGGTACTTCATGACCTTTTTCTTTTCTTCGATTCCATATATATGTGTTAGCCTATGGTATTTTTTTTTCTCTTTCTGACTTACTTCACTCTAGGACAGACTCTAGGTCCCTCCACCTCACTACAAATAACTAAATTTCATTTCTTTTTATGGCTGAGTAATATTCCATTGTATATATGTGCCACATCTTCTTTATCCATTCATCTGTTGATGGACACTTAGATTGCTTCCATATCCTGGCTATTGTAAATAAAGCTGTAATGAACATTTTGGTACATGACTCTTTTTGAATTATGGTTTTCTCAGGGTATATGCCCGGTAGCAGGATTGCTGGGTTGTATGGAAATTCTATTTGTAGTTTTTTAAGGAACCTCCGCACTGTTCTCCACAGTGGCTGTACCAATTCACAGTCCCACCAACTGTGCAACAGTGTTCCATTTTCTCCACACCCTCGCCAGCATTTATAGTTTGTAGATTTTTTTGATGATGGCCATTCTGACTGGTGTGAGATGATATCTCATTGTAGTTTTGATTTGCATTTCTCTAATGATTAATGATGTTCAGCATTCTTTCATGTGTCTGTTGGCAATCTGTATATCTTCTTTGGAGAAATGTCTACTTAGGTCTTCTGCCCATTTTTGGATTGTGTGGTTTGTTCTTTTGATATTGAGCTACATGAGCTGCTTGCAAATTTTGAAGATTAATCCTTTGTCAGTTGCTTCATTTGCAAATATTTTCTCCCATTCTGAGGGTTGTCTTTTCGTCTTGTTTATGGTTTCCTTTGCTGTGTAAAAGCTTTTAAGTTTCATTAGGTCCCATTTGTTTATTATTGTTTTTATTACCATTTCTCTAGGAGGTGGGACAGAAAAGATCTTGCTGTGATTTATGTCATAGAGTGTTCTACCTACATTTTCCTCTAAGAGTTTGATGGTGTCTGGCCTTACATTTGGGTCTTTAATCCATTTTGAGTTTATTTTTGTGTATGGTGTTAGGGAGTGTTCTAGTTTCACTCTTTTACATGTAGCTGTCCAGTTTTCTCAGCACCACTTATTGAAGAGGCTATCATTTCTCCACTGTATATTCTTGCCTCCTTTATCAAAGATAAGGTGACCATATGTGCATGGATTTATCTCTGGGCTTTCTATCCTGTTCCATTGATCTATATTTCTGTTCTATGTCAGTACCATACTGTCTTGATTACTGTAGCTTTGTACTATAGTCTGAAGTCAGGGAACCTGATTCCTCCAGCTCCGTTTTTCTTACTCAAATTGCTTTGTCTATTCAGAGTCTTTTGTGTTTCCATACAAATTGTGACATTTTTTATTCTAATTCTGTGAAAAATGCCAGTGGTAGTTTGATAGGGATTGTATTGAATCTGTAGATTGTTTTGGGTAGTAGAGTCATTTTCACAGTGTTGATTCTTCCAATCCAAGAACATGGTATATTTCTCCACCTATTTGTATCATCTTTAATTTCTTTCATCAGTGTCTTATAGTTTTCTGCATACAAGTCTTTTGTCTACTTAGGTAGGTTTATTCCTAGATATTTTATTCTTTTTGTTGCATTGGTAAATGGGAGTGTTTTCTTAATTTCACTTTCAGATTTTTCATCATTAGTGTATAAAAATTCCAGAGATTTCTGTGCATGAATTTTGTATCCTGCTACTTTACCACATTGATGGATTAGCTCTAGTAGTTTTCTGGTAGCATTCTTAGGATTCTCTCTGTATAGTATCATGTCATCTGCAAACAGTGACAGCTTTACTTCTTTTCCAATTTGGATTCCTTTTATTTCTTTTTCTTCTCTGATTGCTGTGGCTAAAATTTCCAAAACTATATTGACTAAGAGTGGTGAGAGTGGGCAACCTTGTCTTGTTCCTGATCTTAGTGGAAATGGTTTCAGTTTTTCACCATTGAGGATGATATTAGCTGTGGGTTTCTCATATATGGCCTTTATTATGTTGAGGAAAGTTCCCTCTATGCCTACTTTCTGCAGAGTTTTTATAAATTGGTGTTGAGTTTTGTCAAAAGCTTTCTCTGCATCTATTGAGATGATCATATGGTTTTTCCCCTTCAGTTTGTTAATATGGTGTATCACGTTGATTGATTTGTGTATATTGAAGAATCCGTGCATTCCTGGAATAAACCCCACTTGATCATGGTGTATGATCCTTATAATGTGCTGTTGGATTCTGTTTGCTAGTAGTTTGCTGAGGATTTTTGCATCTTTCTTCATCAGTGATATTGGCCTGTAGTTTTCTTTCTTTGTGACATCTTTGTCTGGTTTTGGTATCAGGGTGATGGTGGCCTCGTAGAATGAGTTTGGGAGTGTTCCTCCCTCTGCTATATTTTGGAAGAGTTTGAGAAGAATAGGTGTTAGCTCTTCTCTAAATGTTTGATAGAATTTGCCTGTGAAGCCATCTCGTCCCGGGCTTTTGTTTGTTGGAAGATTTTTAATCACAGTTTCAATTTCAGTGCTTGTGATTGGTCAGTTCATATTTTCTATTTCTTCCTGGTTCAGTCTAGGCACTTGTGCATTTCTAAGAATTTGTCCATTTCTTCCAGGTTGTCCATTTTACTGGCATAGAGTTGCTTGTAGTAATCTCTCATGATCCTTTGTATTTCTGCAGTGTCAGTTGTTACTTCTCCTTTTTCATTTCTAATTCTATTAAATTGAGTCTTTTCACTTTTTTCCTTGATGAGTCTTGCTACTGGTTTATCAATTTTGTTTATCTTCTCAAAGAATCAGCTTTTAGTTTTATTAATCTTTGCTATCATTTCCTTCATTTATTTTTCATTTATTTCTGATCTGATCTTTATGATGTCTTTCCTTCTGCCAACTTTGGGGTTTTTTTGTTCTTCTTTCTCTAATTGCTTTAGGTTCAATGTTAGGTTGTTTATTTGAGATGTTTCCTGTTTCTTAAGGTAGGATTGTATTGCTATAAACTTCCCTCTTAGAACTGCTTTTGCTGTATTCCATAGGTTTTGGGTCATCATGTCTCCATTGTCATGTTTCTAGGTATTTTTTATTTCCTCTTTGATTTCTTCAGTGATCACTTCATTATTAACTAGTGTACTGTTTAGCCTCCATGTGTTTGTATTTTTTACAGATCTTTTCCTGTAATTGATATCTAGTCTCATAGCGCTGTGGTCAGAAAAGATACTTGACACGGTTTCAATTTTCTTAAATTTACCAAAGCTTGATTTGTGACCCAAGATATGATCGATCCTGGAGAATGTTCCATGAGCACTTGAGAAAAATGTGTATTCTGTTGTTTTTGGATGGAATGTCCTATAAATATCAATTAAGTCCATCTTGTTTAATGTATCATTTAAAGCTTGTGTTTCCTTATTTATTTTCATTTTGGATGATCTGTCCATTGGTGAAAGTGTGGTGTTAAAGTCCCCTACTATGATTATGTTACTGTCAATTTCCCCTTTTATAGCTGTTAGTATTTGACTTATGTATTGAGGTGTTCCTGTGTTAGATGTATAAATATTTACAATTGTTATACCTTCTTCATGGATTGATCCCTTGATCATTATGTAGTGTCCTTTGTCTCTTGTAATAGTCTTTATTTAAAAGTCTATATTGTCTGATATGAGAATTGCTACTCCAGCTTTCTTTTGATTTCCATTTGCATGGAATATCTTTTTCCATCCCCTCACTTTCAGTCTGTATGTTTTCCTATTGCTTTAGTGGGTCTCTTGTAGACAGCATATATATGGGTTTCGTTTTATATCCATTCAGCCAGTCTGTGTCTTTTGGTGGGTGCATTTAATCCATTTACATTTAAGGGAATTATCGATATGTATGTTCCTATTACCATTTCCTTAATTGTTTGGGGTTTGTTATTGTAGGTCTTTTCCTTTTCTTGTGTTTATTGCCTAGAAAAGTTCCTTTAGCATTAGTTGTAAAGATGGTTTGGTGGTGCTGCACTCTCTCAGCTTTTGCTTGTCTGTGAAGGTTTTAATTTCTCCGTCAAATCTGAATGAGATCCTTGCTGGGTAGAGTAATCTTGGTTGTAGGTTTTTCTCCTTCATCACTTTAAATATGTCCTGCCACTCCCTTCTGGCTTGCAGTGTTTCTGCTGAAAGATCAGCTGTTATCCTTATGGGAATTCCCTTTTGTGTTATTTGTTGTTTTTCCCTTGCTGCTTTTAATATTTTTTTTTTGTATTTAATTTTTGATAGTTTGATTAATATGTGTCTTGGCATGTTTCTCCTTGGATTTATCCTGTATGGGACTGTCTGTGCTTCCTGGACTTGATTGATTATTTCCTTTCCTATATTAGGGAAGTTTTCAACTATAATCTCTTCAAATATTTTCTCAGTCCCTTTCTTTTTCTCTTCTCTTTCTGGGACCCCTATAATTAGAATGTTGGTTCATTTAATGTTGTCCCAGAGGTCTCTGATACTGTCCTCAGTTCTCCTCATTCTTTTTTCTTTATTCTGCTCTGCAGTAGTTATTTCCACTATTTTATCTTCCAGGTCACTTATCCGTTCTTCTACCTCAGTTATTCTGCTATTGATCCCTTCTAGAGTATTTAATTTCATTTATTGTATTATTCATCATTGCTTTTTTCCTCTTTAGTTCTTCTAGGTCCTTGTTAAATGCTTCTTTCATTTTCTCTATTCTATTTCTAAGATTTTGGATCATCTTTACTATCATTATTTTGTATTATTCTTTTTCAGGTAGACTGCCTATTTCCTGTTCATTTGTTAGGTCTGGTTGGTTTTTATCTTGCTTCTTCATATGCTTTGTGTTTTTCTATCCTCTCATTTTGCTTATCTTACTGTTTTTGGGGTCTCCTTTTTGCCAGCTGCAGGTTTGTAGTTCCTCTTGTTTTTGGTGTCTGTCCCCAGTGGCTAAATTGGCTAACGTTAGTATTAGTATTCTGACTAATATTAGTCAGAAACAATAAAAGGTTAAGAAAAACAATTTGTAAAAGTCTTATTAGTAAGGTGAAAGGATTTTGGAATCAGTGTACAATAATTTGAGAATAACTTGAAATTTAGAAAGATTTATTAAATAGTTGAATGCTAGAAATCAAGTTGATGAAGGAGGTGACATTTTAGGAAATGATAAGAACTAATGAATGATCATAGAAGTTAGTGGGAGTGAGATCAAAAGTTAGATAGTATTTGGAAGAGAGGAGGTCACAGAATTGAGGTGACAGTTACTGAAAGCACTGTCTTTTTGGATATTTAAAACCCAAGATATGTAACAGGATTCATGCAGAAAGTAGTGACAGAGAAGCCTTAAAGGAGTTACAGGTGGTACTTCAGGAATCAATACATAACTACAATAATGAGGGCTTGTTAGTTGTATAGTCGTATGAGAATCAAGTCAAAGTGTTCTTGGATATTTTGATGGAAAATGATGTGGAAGGATAATTTAGAAGTAGAAAAGAGGACACCTCCCAACAAGCACCAACAGTAGAAGAGAGATGTGGGGCAGAATACTGACTTTCAAGTTTGACACATTAAATCGCAACAAAATGTCCTTATTTCATAGTTATTTATGTTATATATGTATTTTAAAACAATTTAATAGGCATAAATTATATCATTCTGAATAGTTTAGAAAATGCTACAATGCAAGGATTTAAAGTAAATGACATTTGCATTTTGGTATGGTTTTGGATTTAGTAAACATACTTCCAGTTGATGATGTACACTTTACAATGAGACATACATAAGAAAAAAATTGAATTTTTATTTGAATACTATATTTTAATATGAAGTCAAATAGAATAGTTTTAAAAGCAAAAGATCTAATATGTGATGTTCTCAAAGTAACTTTCAAATATTAAGAAGAATGATATTTTGAAAATTTTTAAGGTTTTAAGTTAATATAGTAAGTAATATTATAATCATTTTTTTTGTTGTTTTCAGGGTCATTTTTGGTTTCAAAGTATTTCTGGGAATTGTATTATAATTACATTTCACAAGTTTATAAAAACACAGGTTAGATTCCAGAGAAAATGATTGTTGAAAGATCAGTGGTTTTAGAGTGATGAGCTGTAGTTTTATGGAGATTTGATGCAAATAATCTTAGTTGATATTGACTTCAATTCAAGCAGTGTTTGTTTTGGTTATAAATTTTTGTTTTCATAAACAATCTCTAAGAAAGAAAAAAATCACTGTACTACAAGACACTAACCTATTGATTTTTTGTGCTAAAATTGCCACAAAACTTTTAACAGACACTCACTCCTGAAATTTCTTTCTGGTTAATATATGTCACAGGCAGATGCTTTCATCCAAATTCTTACTTTCCATCTGAAAGAGAATAAACTCTTGGGACCCTGAGTTGGGGAACATTGAAGAGTTCACTTTACCATGGATGATGAGGTTACAAGCAATTTGTTTCATTTTTGTTTTCAAACTATTTTTTTACTGTGAGACCAACTGGATCTGGCTGTTTTCTGGTTGTCTTTCACAGTGCAGTGATGTATCTCATCATAACATTTGTTTTAGTGACTACATTGATTTTCCTAGGAAGTAATGGAGCTTGATGCCAATAACCTTGAAGAGGTGACACATTTCAAAAGAGACAAACAGAAAGACTCAGAGAGAGAAAAATGAATGCATGCATTATGAAGGAACAATGTTGGCTTCAGCTGTCAATTTGCAGAAGGTTTACAAAAAAGCAATGATCATCATTATATAAATGATCTTGTTGAAAATAGGAACCATCCCTTAAAAGTTTCTGATACATAGAATTTGCTCATAATATTTATTTAACTGAATTAATAAGGTAAATGCTATTTTACAACACAGTTAAAAAGAACCTATAAACATCACATTAAAAAATATAAACTTTAGGTAATTTGGGACTAGTTATGTTTGTAATAATGGACTTATTTTAATATCCATGAAAAATGTATCAATTTTTTAAGCCTAGCAAGTAAGTAAGCACAGAATGATGGTCCACCATCTAAGGAGTACTGAGCATCACCTCAATATAAATTCAACACAGCAAAATTTTCAGTTCAAACATAAATCCCACAGAGACTTACATGGAAAGAAAATCAATACCCTCTGCAACAGTCAGAAAAACAAAAGAGGGCTCTTCCAAATATGCATTTTTCTAAGGTTAACAATGCTGTGTAGCATTTTACACTAGAATTCAATGTGGTGATTTCACAGTAACCTGTATATGTAGCTGTTATAAGTTAGGAAGTCATCTAAACTCTAGACAAGAAAAGAAGTACACCTCAGTTATAAGTAAGCTTTCTTAGGGTTCTTGGCATGTGTCTATCTTCCTGAATAAATTGTAAATTGCTTGAGTTTTTATTGTACCCAAATATAAGTGGAACTACTCCTTTGTAGATATAGCATACAAAATTTATTGCTATATTTCAAAAATGGTTGTTAGGAGACAACCGTGGGTTACTCAGTTTTGGTTATGTCATGTCTATCTCTAATATTCCTATTCCTAAAGCATACTCTTCCAGGCCCCAAATTAGAGGTCTCTGATCTTTAATCCTTTTCTTCTCCACTAGGTGAGATTGCAGAAATGCTATGATCTGTCTTCCAGAGGCTTTTTGCTTGGGTTTTTAAGACCTAACTCTATGTAACTTTAAAATTATACAATATTTATGTCATTAATTTATATATATGTATAATTAATATATATATTAAGAGAGATAGTCTTATTGTCAGAGTGAGTTTTCCACCTCTTCCTTCTCATCAGGATTTTGGTTCTCATTCTGTAATCTTGTACTCTAGCCCTCAAAGAACACATGTATCTTTTCTGATTTCGCTAAATCTAGGGAGGCCCTTTGCTTAGGAAAAGTTTAGATTCCAAGTCTTATATCTTAGGCCCAGATTGGCAAGTACCCCTGTGAAGTAAAAGTTATTTCAAAACATCACTTCAGCCCTCTGCCATAATCCCCTCACCAGAAACATGGCTCCTTCCTTATCAGAGTCTTCAATACTTCTCTGATGTCTTTAAACAGATTTTCTTAATATAGCTTTTCTAGTTTTTCTGTGGAATCCACAAGTTACTCCATTCTGTACTGCAGCAGAGATCCCACCAAATTAGTTTCTAAAATGAAAAATATAAACAAACATTTAGAAAATGTGGTAACAGATGCATATATCTTGATGGCTTTATAATGTTTTTCACCAGAAAGTGGCACATAGCCAATGTCTGTTCCCTTTGACTGCAGAGAGAGTGGTGAACTGACCCTATCTGCCTGGGATTTGTGAAGTTTTCAGGATGCTGGACTTTCAGCGCTACAAGCCAGAAATGTCCTTGGCAAATTGAGATGAACTGATTAACCTAAACCTACTAACATTGATTTTTAATGTGGGAAAATTATGGGGACTTCAAATAGTGTGGCTTATTGTTTCTACTTTATACCAGTGTCATCTGCCACAGCAGCAAAATGTTATTCTAAGACTCATAAGTGCTACAAAAAAATTATATTCAAGCTCATGATAGATTCATCCTCAGTTCTCACTTCTTTCCATGGAGAACATTGCAAGTACTATTTTGGAACAAATCCTTATTCACTGTTTTGACTTTTCTTTTACCATCAGATACTATTAATTTCATAATCATTTATGCTCTTCTGCAGAGTGTAACAAGACCATGAGTTTTCAGACTAGCACCTTCACTGATTAGTCATGACACTTTGGATAAGTTACAAAATCTCTCAGTTTCTTCCTCAGTAACACATGAGTTATATCTGTTTATTATATGTATTAAATGAGTTAGTATCTATAAAGCATTTAAAACAATTCCTATCATATGAAAAATGCTATACAAATATTGATTAAATAAATAAAATGGAAACAAAATCTTTCTTTTTGAAATTTGAAAACTCATTTCCCACTGTAAATTGCCGGCATAGTAATTTCTATTATCTGTATGAATTAAAATATTTGTTTTTTATATGAAATTTTGATGGCCATATCCTGTAACAAGTTTAAGTTTTCACAAAGTGTTATGTGTTTATATTAAATTAGTATTACCTAGGTTATTCAGGGAATCACACAGGGATAATTCAGAATTCCACTTCAACATGTTTCTATTTATATGCTTCTTGAGGGCACCATCATTCATGCTCATGAGTTTTACTACTACATTTATGCTAATATCTTCTAAATCTACTTTTCAGTATCTTCTGACCCAGTGCTGACTCTCCCTTTGCACCATTGTCTTTATGACATTTGAGTATGGAATAGATGTCACCTGCGGTAACTCTCCTAATAAGAGCATCCAGAATTGCTGCTTGTAGGCATTTTCTGGTACACTGGTTTGATGCTTACCATGACAGTGGTTTGTCACAGCAAGATGAATTTTTGGCTTGCTCTCATTCTACTTACTTATAGAGATATTTTTGAAATAAGTATATTTCTAATTTCTTGATGCAACATTTATAGTTAAGGCTTATGATGAATAGCTCAGTCTTTATTGGTCTATTAAAATTTATATGGCTCCAGAATTATCATATAATTAATTTTTTAAGTTCTATTTTCAGTTTCATAAAAACATCAGTTTTGGAAATGAATTACACTTTAGTGAATACTTAAAAATATACCCAACATGCAATCACTGGCTGCTTCTGCTTGTTTGACCATTTACTTGGTTATTATTAAAGAAGAAGCAAATATGTAAATAAGTATAGATTAAAATTAATGGCTGTTACTTATTCATATCTCCTCTAAATAAGCTAATTGTGAAACTCAGAAAAAATAGTTTTCTCCATGAAGTTCAAATGTGGTATTCTACCAAGCAAATTCATTCAATTCATCTATTCTCTGAAGTAATATTGTAGAAGTCTACTAACGTCATGTGACATTTTTACATGCCCTTTTTTTTCCCTAACATGATTCAAATTGTGTCTATAAATTATCCCTTTGTTTTAAGATGCTTCATTAATTTTAACAACCAGTAGCTGGAATTTTAAAAGATCATTTGAAATAGAACTATTACCATGGGTTTGGAAGGTATGCAAGAGAAAGCATTCCTGCCAATGATTATTAATCTGTCCCTAAAACAAACAAACAAAAGCAAAATAAATACTGCTGTCTAGTTCTTCTGAAATCATGGTGTTGCAAAGACTTCTGCAAAGAAAATAATATTTTGCTATGAGTTGGATGTGTTGGTTTTGAACTTTCAAAAATGAACATTTTCAAAAGTGAACATTAATTTAACATTTCAGATAAAAGTATCACCAATTTTTGATAAAAATTTGCAATTATTAAAATCTAGACTGAGATGACAATTTGAAAATTTGAACACAAACCTGGAAGTTTTTATTTATATGTTACCAATATTTTCATAGACTTAATAAAATATTGAGTTGAAGAAACACCTACTTAGGATTTGGCAACTGCATGGACACTAAAATTTAAATATATTATCAGAAATATATTATTTTTAAATAGAAAAGGAAAATGTTAATGCCCTTAAAATTAGGAAAAAATATTAGTATATACTTCAGCATCTCATTTTATTTCCTCAGTACCCTTTGCTTTTTTGGTGCTGTTGCATTAATAAGGCTCTGAATAATTTGGCTTCTTCAGTTAATAAATTATGACATATTTCCTTAAGTAATAGAAGAAATAAAGTCGTGTCCACAGGTCTTATTTTTACCAGCTGATGACTCTCCTGAGGTTTTCGCATACTAAGGATTGACATAGGTTGAAATGACAAATCAAAATAATACCAAACGTAAATATGTATTCTCTACTTCATGCCTGTTTCTATAGAAAATTTCAGGAAAGAATTTTCATATACCTGGCTCAGAAAAATTTAAAACTGGACACTGATGAACCATTGAAATATTCAAATTTACTTTTCTAAAAGATAATTATTTAAAAATATTACCATGCTAACATAAAATTTCAATAATTTTATGAGTTATTAACATGACTCAATTTTAATAACCTTTGGACTATTTACTATAAATATACTTATACAGCAAGTAGAGAACTAGAGAGAGCTTATTGAGCTCCAATAAAATGGTAGCAATAAGGGCCAAAAAAATAAACCTATTTAATTTTTTGTCCCTATAGTCCCAAAGGGAACTCCTACATCCTTGAAGAGAAAATCTAATCAGATAATTATTAAGGAGAGCTTCAATAAAGTTAAGATTTTTTATTTGTTCTTGGTTGAGACTTGATTTTCTTTAAGAAATAAGTATACTTTGAAGTTATCGATTTCTGAAGGTTATGGGAAGTTGCTTTGGACTTTGACATTAATAGATTCACAAATGCAAATCCATCGTGACATGTAGGACTTCCTTTTTCTTTACCATCCATTTTTAAAGTTTTCATCACAAACATATTTATTCTAATTGTTTTTCTTTGCTGAATCCTCATTAATATAAAACATTTCTAAAAATTAGCTTCAGTTTAAAGATAGCAATTTTTTTAGTCTTTTTATTTCTTACAGAGTAAAACAAATTTTTCTTCTTATATACTTTGAAACGTATTTTTAAATTTTCTTTAGATACTTGACCAAAATCATTGGGTAAGTAACTGATTTAAAATCCATTGATTTAATTAATACAATTTAAAGTCTTTGATTTATTCTAAAGTGTAAAACTTAATTCAAAACGAATATTGAATAATGAATTTAAGAATTCATAATTGAGCATGTAAGTATGCATATTAAGGTAGCATATTTATAATGCTAAGACTTTGGGTCATCAAAAATAACATATTCTGTGTTGCTTATAATTTTTCATAAATACAGAAGAGATGTTTGATAGTTCCTTTTAAAATTCTTATTTCATGAATATTTTATCTAAGCAAATGCACAGTTTTGTTTGTATGTCTTTAATTCATACCTAGACTGAACAATATTGTATATAATATGCTTATCTAAAATTATAATTACTACTTTCCAAGTATATTTTTTCCAACAATATTCTGCACTGGAAACTTAAAAGAAAAAGTATCTATATCTATCTATGTAGCATCTATCTATCAATTTATCTGTCTATCCCTATTATATAGCTTTCTCATTTTTCATTTATTTCTTATATTTCATTCTTAGATCCTACTTTATATTTTGCTTGGATTTGATTTTTTGAGGTAATGTTTATATCATTGATTTTCCCCTACTTTTTCATTTTCCATTAATTTTTATTATTGAAGTATAGTTAATCTACAATATTATATTAGTTTCAGGTGTACAGCATAGTGCTCAGCGTTTTTGCAGATTATACTCCATTATAGGTTATTACAAGGTAATATCTATAATTCCCTGTGCTATACACTATATCCTTGTTGCTTATCTATTTTATACATAGCAGTTTGTATCTGTTAATCCAATACCCCTAATTTGTCCCTCCCTGCTTCCCTCTTCCCTTTGGTAACCATGTTTGTTTTCTATATCTGTGAGTCTGTTTCCGTTTTGCATATACATTCATTTGTATTATTTTTAGATTTCATCTTTTTTTAAAAAATACGGATCAAAGATATCTTATTTCCTAAGTACTGCTTCAGCTGAATTTCCCAGGTTTTAAAATGTTGGGTTGCATCATAATTTTTTTTAGGAAACTTAGCAAGCTTTTTATTGTTGATTTTCAACTTAATCATTCTGTTCTGAGAAAATATTCTTATGAAAATAGATTAGGAATGCTGCAGCCAGGGAAAGGCGTAGAAAGTAGGAGGTAAAAAAATAAAGTGATACTTCTGGAAGAGGGAAAGAAAGTGCCACACCCCTGAGACAAAGGCACACTGAAATATGGAGAAGTAATCAGATGAATATACATTTCTTACTCTCTACACCTTACCACTACACCAACAAGCCTTCATTGTAACAATGGATTACAACTGAGAGTTGCAAGACATAGACTATGAGAAAGGAGTATATAGGACAGATCCAAAGTCAAAGTATTATTCCATTGTATAATACATACCACATTTTCTTTATCCATTCATCTGTCAATGAACATTTAGGCTGCTTTCCATGTCTTAGCTATTGTAAATAGTGCTGCTATGAACATTGGGGTGCAGTACCTTTTCGAATTATGGTTTTCTCCAGATATATGCCCAAGAGTAGGATTGCTAGATCATATGATAGCTCTATTTTTAGTTTTTTAAGGAACTTCCATACTGTTCTCCATAGTGGCTGTACGAATTTATATTCCCACCAACAGTGTAAGAGGGTTCCTTTTTCTACACACCCTTTCCAGCATTGATTATTTGTAGACTTCTTGGTGATGGCCATTCTGACTTGTGTGAGGTGATACCTCATTGTAGTTTTGATTTTCATATCTCTAATAACTAGTGATGTTGAGCATCTTTTCATGTGCTTTTTGGCCATCTCTATGGAGAAATTCTATTTCGGTCGTCAGCCCATTTTTCAACTGAGTTCTTTTTTTTTTTTTTTTTCACATTGAGCTGTATAAGCTGTTTGTATATTTTGGAAATTAATCCCTTGTCAGTTGCATTGTTTACAAATATTTTCTCCCATTCATTAGGTTGCTTTTCATTTTGCTTATGTCTTCCTTTGCTGTGCAAATTTTTTTTAAGTTTAAACAAGTCCCATTTGCTTATTTTTGCTTTTGTTTCCAGGACTCTAGGAGACAGATCCAAAACAACATTGTTGCGATCTGTGTCAAGGTGTGTTCTGCCTGTATTTTCCTCTAGGAGTTTTATAGTATCCAGTCTTACATTTACGTCTTTAATCCATTTTGACTTTATTTTTGTATATGGTGTTAGAGAATATTCTAATTTCATTCTTTTACATGTAGCTGTCCAGTTTTCCCAGCACTACTTATTTTTTTTTTTTTTTTTTTTTTTTTGGTGGTACGCGGGCCTCTCACTGTTGTGGCCTCTCCCGTTGCGGAGCACAGGCTCCGGACACGCAGGCCCAGCGGCCATGGCTCACGGGCCCAGCCGCTCCACGGCACGTGGGATCTTCCCGGACCGGGGCACGAACCCGCGTCCCCTGCATCGGCAGGCGGACTCGCAACCACTGCGCCACCAGGGAAGCCCAGCACTACTTATTGAAGAGACTGTCTTTATTCCATTGTATATTCCTGCTTCTTTTGTCATAGATTAATTGACCATAAGAGCGTGAGTTTATTTCTGGGCTTTCTGTCTTGTTCTGTTGACCCATGTGTCAGTTTTTGTGCCTTTATTGTACATTTTTTTGATTAATGTAGTTTTGTAGTGTAGTCTGAAGTCAGGGAATGTGATTCTTCTAGCTCTGTTCTTTCTCAAGATTGTTTTGGCTATTCAAGGTCTTTTGTGTTTCCATACAAATTTAAAATTTTTAAATTATAGCTCTATGAAAAATGCCACACAATCAACTCAGTATTATCACATAATCTTATTTCAATAGAAGTTCAGCCATTGAAGATTATAAATATAGGTCTTCCACTAGTGTTTTAACTCCTGGAGTAACTGGACCCTTTCTTTGTGCCTAACAAAGTTGATTCTCAATAAATATTTATTAAATGAATAAAGAAGTATGCTTGAACATTTCACTTTTTCTGGATTGCTGATAATACATCAATCATTTCTTTATATATTCTGTTTCATATTAATTTCATTCAATAATCAGTGCATTCTAGTTATTCAGCGTCCTCATCTTAAATTTAATCTGAGTTTTTATTTCTCCAGGAATCAAGTCCACATATAAATGTGTTTTCTGAATTAAAAAAAACATAAATATGTACTATTATCTCTTATCTATTTATTTATTAATGATGGAGTAATACCAAACTGACAACAATTGAGGGCAGTGCAGAAGTACTTCAAATATGCCTGATGAGATATTATTCTTTATTTACTGTAAGATTTTTTACATGCTTAGAAATTGAGCCTGATTCCTGCATTGAGTTTTATCATCTGAACTTGATTCCTGTACTTTCCACTCAGTATATTTTAAGGCTGACATATCAGACTTGCTACCCTATTCTTTGCTCACTTACTTCTTCAGGTAGAATAACAATTCTGCATATAATCCCTGAGATTATGGTGACTGCTAAAACCTGGCACGAGCTGCTATTCATATACCCAAATGAGGTTCACCTGTACCTCTGATAGTAGGACTCGGACAAGGAACTTCAAACATAGTCTAGCCCTTTGTGGCTACTTTATCCCAATAGTTGATTAAGATTTGGTGAGAAGAGATGCTAACATTTAAGAGTCCAGAGCTATTTTAAATAATTTTATCTTCAAGATATTTGCAGCAGGATTGTTTCATATTGCAGTTGCCTTGGAAGATTTATTTTTTTCAGATGAATTTTACTAAAGCTATATCAACACGGAAGTAAGATTCTGGTAATTTTAGTCATGGTGATTCACAGAAGATTCAAATTAAACATTCTTTGGCCATGTGCAATAAATACTTCTCAATATATACCTAAATGAAGACCTAATTGAAGTTTAGAGAAAAATAAGGATATTATAATTAACATTTATAAAACCATGCTTTTTCCTAAGCCTGATTGGTTCATTTACACATTTCTGTGCAGTTACTAGTGATTGTCAAACCAAGAACTGAATATAAAAATGAGAAATTGTATTTTGTCTTATTATTCTTATTATTTCTATTTTTCACATACATAGCATAATGAAAAAAAATAAGTATAAAATGATTTATATTCACTTTATTATATACTCTGATATAAACTATATTATTATGAGTAAAGACATATTTCTATGAGCTAGCATGAGGTATGAAATTATAACTTAATAGCACCAAATACCTGGAGAGCATTCAATGCAGAGAAAGCAAAGTCCCTTTGCATGTTTCGTATATAAATATGAGGAAAAGCATAAAATGATGTGGGAACTTGAAAGATTTAATATTAAACTATGAAAATAATCGTCAGAATTCAGTTTGTTGAACATGAAGTGTTTCCCAATATTTTTTAACATTAAAAATATCAGAAAAATATTTTATTAATTTTACGTTGTAAATCCAAATATTCTCAATGTCAAAGAAAACGTTATTTTAAATGAAATAAGAAACTAACAATTTTATATTGACATGTTTGCTCTTCAGATCATTAGTCTGAAAATGTTTTTTGTGGGTCAAGCAATCTAGTACAAATATACCATTAGCTCTTAAGCACTACAGCAATTGTAAAATTGCTAAAGTGTAACATGTTTTTCCTTTTTCTAGAACTTAAGATAGAATCTTTGCTAGAGGATCTTGATGACACAAAATAATGTAGACTAGTGTCATTCTAATGCCAGAGATTTCTATAAAACAATGCCTTAATATTACAAAGTAAATCCAGTTTTATATCTAAAGAAAACTATTGCTTGTTGAATGATTAAAAAGTTGTTCAAATATAACAATTGCAGTTGGAAGATTTATCATTTAAAGTAAAAATTAAACTTCACATTCTTTTTCAAATACAACATTGTTTCTTAGTTTCTCAGTGATTTCTCCAATTGTAACAGAGAATGTTACTGTAGCGCTGGGGACAGCACTAAACTTACATGTGGGTCTTTCATATTTAGAATTGAGTTCTTCCAGATTATGTCACTGTAGGCCTTTCTACCTACAATGTTACAATTAGCCTAGGGCAGAGCTCATAGTTTTAATCATGTACTTTGCCTAAAACTGCATTTCCTTCTGATGATTGAGACCCAGAAGGACAGGCCTCTCCCTTATTGTATATTTTATTTCAGTGGCTGCTTGGCTTTTTCCAGGTTACAGATTGCTCAAGGACACATCAGTACTACAGTATTTTTTCAAATAGTTGAGCAGCAAAGATGAATACATTCATTCTCTTTCCTCTCAGAAGCTACTGCAAATCATGCAGTTTGTACAAGAAGGGCACAAAGTTAGTAGTAGCTTCAGTCTCTCAGCTATACCTGTATTCTAGGTCTATTCATAATTTACTCAAGCAGGAAATAACCCACATTTCCCTCAATGGGTGAATGGATAAGTAAACTTTGGTACATCCTAACAAGAGAATACTACTCTATAATTTTTTTTTTTTTTAATGGAATGAACTGTTGACACACCCAACAATTTGGACAAATCTCAAAGGAATTATAATGAATAAAAGAAGCCAATCTCAAAAATTACATACTTTATGATTCTCTTTTATGACATTCTAAAAATGACACAATCATAATGATAGAGCTCAGAATAGTGATTGTCAGTGGATAGGGTTGAAGCGAGTGTGTAGCCTATACAGGGATAGCATGATAGAGCTACCAGTCGTGATGGAATTGCTCTATGTGCTGATTGTGGTGGTTCTAACATGAATGTATTCACATGTTAAAATTCAGTCATAGATAAACGTACTCAAAAAAATAAATTTTACCTTTTGATAATGTAAAATATTTTTAAAGAATTATAAGTAACAGGTGAGAGGAAAAAATAAATAAAATCTCCCAGAAAGTCTAAAATACAGATAAAGTTATTCAAAATCAACTGTATACTCTGATCAAAACAGGAGTTATGTCATATTAACCTTTAAACTGTGGATAGAAAATGCTGAATCTTATTTTATCTATTCTATTTAGAAAATGAAGGAAACTGAATTCCTCTTAAAACATTTGAATAACTACTAGAAAAAAATTTTTGACTAATTTAAAAATTAGAATGTTTTTTACATATGCTTTCATAGATTGTTTACTGACAAAAGCAGACCCACTATGGTTGAAAACAAATAACTGAAGTTTTAATAAATATAACCTATTCAGTATATTTGAAGTTTCACATTTTATATGTATACTGACAATTTATCCTTATACTAACCTTTGATATAGGTCTATTAATATCTATGTTAGAGACAAGTAAATATAAAAATGTTTTTAATCCCCCAAACAACCCATTTTAAAGAATTAATTTAGAATTGATAAAAACAGAAAAGCTAAACATTTTGTTTCTGGTTGTTTTTGTTCCATCTGGCTATAATTTATGCTACCAATGATCCAGCTGGTTTGTATGAAGTGTAAATTAGTTTCAGATAATCTCACAAGAAATGTCTTCTTAAAAGACAAAGATAACAACAATGCAGAAGAATTTACTTTCTCTAGGTAAATAATGATATCACTATATGTATCAGAATTAACTTATCTGAGGAGTTGAATAATGGTAATATTAATAATATTTATAGCTAAGAACTTTTCAGATGCTATTATATATTTTATTTATATTTTTTGTTTGTTTTTGTTTTTAACAGTAAATATCCTTGTAACAGCTCTATGGGTATTATTAATAAAAGAGACATGCGAGTCGTGGAGGGTTAAGTAAATCACCCAAGGTTCCTCACTTACTAAATGCGGAACAAAATTATTCATACAGGTTCTCTTATTCACACCAGAATATCTTCTAAGCTCTAGTTTGTTGAGTTTGGTAGTTAAATATCTAGTATTTCGACCAACCTAAATCTTAAAGATAAAGTAATACACCTGCTTTCAATATTAAACCCATTGACTTTTTTAATATTGTCCACTGTTTCTGTAAAAGTGCCTCTTCCTTTTTAAAATGTTTTCTTCATTGTTCGTATATATTTATTTTATAATTTAGAAAGTTCTATGTTCTCTACTTACTGTTATGCTAATTACTTTGGTTTTTATATTGAATTTCTTTTAAAATAATTTAATATGTCATTTTAGCTTTTCTGTTGTAAACTAATTTTGGTTTTATTGGGGTTAGGTTCTTATTGATAAATGTCTACAGATTACTTCTGAATTTGTTTTTGCAGGGGAGATTTCAAGACCAAATCAATTATAAGTTTATTTCTACAGTTGGTGTTCTTACATAATCATATGGTATAAATTTAGAACCCACCCCCTATGCATTTTCATAACTTAAGTTTGTGTTTTAAATTTGTCTTTGGTGACTTCTTTTTCCCTACCTGTGGCTGGATGAACGAAAAAGTACATCTCTGCCTTGTTGGGCTAGAAAGAGGTTTTTCTAAGTCTGGTTTCACAGAAAATACAGCTTTTTCATGCTTCTAGCTTTTGACAAGGAGCTTAGTTCTCAACATCTACCAGTAGATTTTGTAAAATATTTTGATGGGTATTAACAACACAAACTCTAGACCCTAGAACAGTGGCTTTGTAATAGTAAGAAATTTTCATTTATATTGTGATCTAGTACACACACACACAACCAACCACGTTTCCAAAAATAAAACTTATCTTTATCATAAGAAATTTATTCTAGGGCTTCCCTGGTGGCACATTGGTTGAGAATCTGCCTGCTGATGCAGGGGACATGGGTTCGTGCCCCGGTCTGGGAAGATCCCACATGCCGTGGAGCAGCTGGGCCCGTGAGCCATGGCCACTGGGCCTGCGCGTCCGGAGCCTGTGCTCCATGATGGGAGAGGCCACAACAGTGAGAGGCCCGCGTACCACAAAGAAAAAAAAAAAAAAAAAAATCATTCTAATTAATGTTACTCACAGCTCTTCAAGTATAATTTCCAAAAGTTGGACCAAAACTTATTCAAATAAAAAAATAAATATGCTTTGATCGTTTTATTTACCCTATTTATAAAGGAGCTAGTAAGATATTAAGACAGGTTCAAATGAAACCATGAATATGAAATTTTAGGAAAGTATGTTAGAATAAAATCTCTAGGTAAGATATAAACTGGTTAATGACGTACATGGCAAAAACTGTAACTCTTGGTGTTGTTTTATCTAGTGTAATCAATTATTCCCATCTTTCCTAAATAAAAATCTACAAGTTAATTTCTGCATATATGCCATTAGAAAATAGCCTACTCAGTAAAACTTCAATAAAGGTTCAACCCAAGTACTCTACTAAGAGTAATCTAAGTAATATTTTCACCTAATTTTAATATTCAGAAATTTTTCTTCCTGACACAACCCACTAGACTGATTTCAGTAATCACTGATAGGTCACCATCCTCAGATTAAAGAGTGATGCCTGACACAACTATATATAAAATAGATAACTAATAAGAATCAGCTATATAGCACAGGGAACTCTACTCAATACTCTGTAATGGCCTATATGGGAAAAGAATCTGAAATTGAAAAGAAGTGTATATATGTATATGTATAACAAATTCACTTTGCTGTACACCTGAAACTAACACAACATTGTAAATCAATGATACTCCAATTTAAAAAAAAAAAAAAGCAATGCCTGGAACCTAAATTTTATCTGATATGGCATTGCTCTTACTTACCTCAGAATTTTTTAATTTTCTCTTCAATTCTAAAAGTTAAGGTTTTTTTCTTTTGTTTTACTTTTTTTTTGAGTGTGACAGATTTTTTAAAAATTTTACCTAAAATTTTCATGTATTTTTAATATGCCTGGAGAGTGCCATTCTGAATCTGCTCAATGTGTCATGTTGCAGGATGTCCTCACTATCAGTTTCCCACATTTCAGGCTAATTGCATCAGATCCCATAGCACAATTTAAACAGAATGGGAGGATCACTGTACACAATAGAATTTGATTTTCCCACAAAAGAATTCTTGCTTCTGAAAATACGATTTTTGCTATTTTTAAAATTTAGTGCTTTCCTCTTTCTATTTTTTTAAATGGAGAAAATATAATCATGTTTTATATTTAATCAAACAAAAATATTAGAGTCAGTAAAGGAGAATTTTAGTGTCAGATTCTTCTTCCTGAGTACCTTCTTTTAAATTTAAAAAGTAATTTTTGGAGAGAGATCTTCCTTCTGATTATACAACATAGAAGTACCAAAAAAAAAGTATTATAAATGGAAACATTTGGTGAAATCACTTGAAATTAAATACATATTTGATTTTCTCATGTGCTCTTAAAATTAACTTGAAAGATTTTAGCCAATATGCCTCCATTATTCTATTAAAATCACTCTTTTACACTTTGACTAAATATACAAAATTTAACTTCCAAAAAAACTACAGTAGCCTTACTTGAAGGCACCTAACAACACCAGCTGCTCATGTTGACATCACATGGTAATCACTGATAAAACTCTTTATCAACTTGTAAATAGAGTAAACACCGGAGAAAATTATAACGGTGAGCAACAAGATGACTTGCTGGTAAGAAAAGTGTTTAATATATGCTGATTTCTGCCTGTCACATGAAGAAAATGAGTTGCTCTAGGAATCAAATCATTTAATATGTTGTTTTGCAAAGCATTGCAAATTCTTTAGTATAAACATCTGTCTTCTAATACCCAAGGCAAAAGTAATGTGCTTTCTGAAAATAAGCTTTATTATGTAAGGATTGCTGAATTTATTAAAGAAAAACAGAAGAACAGAGGTATTTCTTTGTCCAAGTGTCCATTTTCAAATAGACATCTAATCCTAGTAGGCAAGACAACAATTCCCTTTCTATTCATTTACAATTTATAGAGTATTGCATTGATAGCCTATATACCATTTCGTTGTTGTTGTTTGCTTTCTTTGCACTGTCAGGTTGTGAATAAGGCTTAACAAAGTCATCAAGAGTCATAAAGGATCATGAACACAGTGAAAAAATTTGCTAGAAGCATTTGGTTTCATATATAAGTTGAGTCTTTAAATTGTCATTTCCATTAACTTTAAGGTACTTACAAAAATCAGTACTTCTTCCTCCAAAAACGAAGAGAAAAAAGCCATCCTCATTTTTCAGGATTTTGATAAATTCATTTCCAACAGGAGAAAAAATAAATCTTTCAGAAGAAGGTCTTCATACAATTGTTCTTTAAGCTGTCAAATATTTTACCTATTTAGTTCAACTCTGTCTTGAAAATGTGTCATCTGTTGACGTATATTGTCATGTTGCTGTCATCTATTTGTCTTTCTTCCAGTATATCCTAAGTAGTCTATTACTTATAATGGGAGTCCACTTCTAAATAGAATAAATAATATAGTCATTCTAATTGCATCAACATTTAGAAATTTGTAAAAATTTCTTCTTAATCTCTGTAAAATTAGAAAAGTAAGTGTGAATTATTTGAAATAATGAAAAACAGTTATATCTTAAGTTATGCATTATAAATGTATTAACGTCTATCACTGCATTTCTTGACTAGAACGTAGGGGAACATTTCTTCTCATAACAAGACAATCTATATTACTTGTTAATTCTTAAGTTCTAAAATACCATAAAACTGAAAATCTATACAATATGTAAGATTTATTTATGCTTTGACTACTTTCTGCCTTTAGATATCATTACTGTTTTATAAGAACAGAAAGAAGAAAGTTAAATTTTAGCCATTTAATTGGCTGGGAAAAATAATATGTTAATTGACCATTAGCAGTAAACATTATCTTATTTATTAATTCCTAGATTTATAGCTTCGTAAAATAGCCCTTGTACTTAGCACTGCAACATACACTTTTGATCTAATGGTGAGAAAGCATTTATTTGTTACAATTAAAATTTCTTCTGTTATAAAAGTTCCCAGATAGTATGCACATAAGAAAACATGCCTGAACTCATCTCCCTATCTGCTTTATTTAGGAAAGCCTTAATCTGCAAAGGAAAGGACAAAAACAAAAGACAAAAAAAAAAAAAAAAAAAATGTAGCCTGAGTGCAGAGCAGACAGCGACTGCAGCTGGGAAAGGGGGAGGAATATATGCTCGGTACAGCATTACACATGGAGGAGGGATAGTAACACTTGCGAAAGGCACACATTTGATAACCGGGTTCTCAGTACCTAGGAAGACTGGGGCCAATTGGACCGGGTTCCTGCCCCCCACCCCCGGAACAAATCCAATTAGCATTTAATACAAATAACAGTGAAATACAGCTAGTAAGGCTACAAGAGAGAGGTTTTTTTTTTTTTTTTTTTTTTTTTTTTTTTCTGGGGAGTGATAGAGATGTAAGACCCTTAACATAAATGGGAAGACAAAAATTAAGTATTACTAGAGGTAACTGAAATAACAATGTAGTGTGTTTTTATAGCAATGTGTAGGGAAATGAAGACAAGTGAGACTATAAGATTCTTACACTACATGTGAAGCAGTTTAATTATTGGAAGGTAGCCTCAGAACAATTTAAAATATATATTATAAAATTTAAGGCAACCACAAAGAGATTTTAAACATAGGTATAAACAATAAATCAATAGAGAAGATAAAATAGAATAGTAAAAATTGATCAGTCAAACCCAGAGAAAGTAGAAAAATAGGAAAAAGAAAACAATAAATGGAACATATAGAAAATAGCTAACAAATGGTATGATCTCTTTAAAAGTTAATAGGTTGGCATACCAGTAAAAGAAATTGTCAGAAGCAATACCCAAATACATCCTATTAACAAGAATTCCATTTAAAATATAAACATGAAGACAAGTTAAAAGTAAAAGGATGGAGAAAAAATGCCATGTACTCCTATATCTATCAAACAAACTGAATCAATAATTAATAACCTTCTTGAACAGAAAGTACCAACCCAAGATGGTTTCACTGGTGAATTCTACCATTTAAAGTAGAAGCAATACCAATTCTCCATAATCTCTTCCAGAAAATAAAAGCAGAAGGAACACTTCCTGACTTATTCTATGAGACCAGTATAACCCTAATACCAAAACAAACAAAAAAAGTCATTTCAAGAAAAGAGAACTACAGACCATATCTGTCATGAACATAAGATGCAAACCAAATTTAACAATGCTTAAAGATTCATACACCACAATCAAGTGATATTTATTACATCTAGGCAAAGCTAGTAAAACATTTGAAAATCAATCAGTATAATCCACTATATCAGCAGTCTAAAAAAGAAAATAATAGGATAATACCAAGTGATGCAGAAAGAGCATTGACAAAATCCAACACTTATGCATGATATAAACCCTCAGAAAATCATAATAGGTAACATCCTTAACTTGATTTTTAAAAATCTACAAAAACCCATAGCTAACATCATACTTAATAGTGGGGGATTGAATGTTTTTTCTCTTACAATCAAGAACAAGTCTAGGATGTCTTATATTACCACAACTATTCAACATCTACTGGAATTTCTAGTGAGTGACTGAATGAGACAAGAAAAAGAACTAAAATATATACATACTGGAAAGGAAGAAACAAAGGTCTATTCCCAGATGGCTTGATTGCCTAATTAGAAAACCTCAAAGAATCTCCAAATATTTCCTGGAACTAATAATATCACAAGGAAGCAAAGTATAAAGTTAATATACAAAAATCTAATGCTTTCTTATATACCAGAATGAACAATGGCATTTTAAATTTTAAAAACAGTATCATTTACATAACAGCAACAAAAATGAAATACTGAGGTTTAACCAAATTATCTATAGGATTCATGTACAGAAAATTACAAGACACTGAGGAAAGCAGTAAAAGAAGAAAGATCTAAATGAATAAAGATATATCCATGTTTATGGATTGGAAGATTCAGTTTTTTTTAAGATGGAAATTCCTTCCAGTTTGATCTATAAATTCAAGGCAATCCTAGTCAAAATCCCAGCCAGCCAGTTATAGATATTGACAAATGGTTCTCATATTAATATGAAAAGGCAAAGGAACTGGAATAGCCAAAATAATTCTAAGAAGGAAAAGAACAGAGTTGTAGAATTCACACTACTGGAATAATACAATTAGTATAAATCTACCATAATTGAGGCAGTGTATTGGCAAAGAATAGACCCATAGGTTAATAAAACAGAATGGAGAATGCAGAAATAGATGCACATAAACAAAGTCAATTGATTTTAGACCAGAATTCCATGCCAATTCAACAGGGAAAGTGCAGTCTTTTCAATAAATTGTCCCATAACATTTGAGAGCCCATATGTAAAAGAAAAAACATAAAGCTCTATACAGTCTCACGTTTTGTACAAAATTTAAGTCAAATTTTCATAGATTTTCACCTAAAATTTAAAGCTATGACACATCTAGAAGAAAACAAAGGAGAAAATCTGTATGAACTTCGGTTTGGTTATTAATTTTTAAATTCAACACTGAAAGCATAATCAGTGAAAGAAAAAAATTGTACTTCATTAAAATTAAAACAGTCTGCTTTGTAAAAAAAAACTGTTGGTGAAAATATAAGCCATAGAAAGAAAGAATGCATTTGGAAAACAAACATCTGACAGAGAATCATATCCAAAATATATAAAAAATTTCTTAAAATTCATAAATACATAATCCAATTAGCTATTGCACAAAAATATAAACAGATAACTCATCAAAGAAAGTACACAAATTTAAAAAAGCATATGCAAAGGTTTTCAACATTTGTCTTAGCTCAGGCTCCATAATAAAATATGATAGATTGGGTAATCTTAAAAGAAATTTATTTCTCACAGTTCTGGAGGCTGAGAAGTCAAAGACCAAAGTGCTAGCAGAATTGGTTCCTGGTGAGAGCCTCCTTCTTGCTTAAAGATATCAGCATTAGCTCATGTTTAGCTTAATAAAGATGTATAGATAGATATGTGATTGATAAATGAAAGGTAGAGAGATAGATGATAGATAGATAGATAGATAGATAGATAGATAGATAGATAGATAGATAGATAGACAGACATACATGGGTTATTCTACATACAATATTTTTCTTCTGCCATCTGAATGGTCTTAAAAGCAAGGATACCTCAGTAGCAACAAGCATACCCACAACTCATGTTTTGTTTTTTAAACATAATTCTCCAATCAAGAGAACCAGGTCTCATTGGTGAAATGGGATATTCTAATGCTGGTCAGGGAATATACAAGATGAGCCTGGAGCCACTGCAGTGTCAGAGAGTAAAGGAGTGCTAAAAAATAAATGGATGTGGGTAGGTCAAAATAATATAGCGTCCAAACTGAAAGAGCTTTCAATGACCAAATCTGATACAAGTACAGAAAAATAAGTATATAATGATAATACTAGATTTTATCTCAGGGAATAAAAAATTATCCATGAGTTTATTATGTTATAGACACAATGTAAGATGTTTCCCCAAATTTTCATTCCTCCCTCTGTATGTACCCAGTGTAATTTCCAGAACACGGACTATACCAGATATCTCTCCCATGGTAAGGCTATGTTATATGGTGACATTGACCTTGAGAAAGCGAGTATATCCAAAATAGCCTGACATAATCACATGTACCCTTTAGAGCAGAGAGCTCTCAATGGCTGGACACTGAAGATGAAGTCTAAGATACCCTCCTTCTGTCCTAAAAGAATACAAACAATCATGCTGTCAATTGCCTATTGGGGGTCATGTCTTTAGGATGAGAGTGGTCACTAGATGAGCATAGGCTCCATCTGACAGCCAGCAAAGAAAGAAGGACCTCCGTATTATAACCACAGGAATTGGATTCTATTAAGAAGAGGAATGAGTTTGCAGCATTATTTTTTTAACATCTTTATTGGAGTATAATTGCTTTACAATGGTGTGTTAGTTTCTGCTTTATAACAAATTGAATCAGTTATACATATACATATGTCCCCATACCTCTTCCCTCTTGCATCTCCCTCCCTCCCACCCTCCCTATCCCACAACTCTAGGTGGACACAAAGCACTGAGCTGATCTCCCTGTGCTATGTGGCTGCTTCCCACTAGATATCTCTTTTACGTTTGGTAGTGTATATATGTCCATGCCACTCTCTCACTTTGTCCCAGCTTACCCTTCCTCGTCCCCATATCCTCAAGTCCATTCTCTAGTAGGTCTGCATCTTTATTGCTGTATTGACCCTACATTCTTCATGACCATTTTTTTTTTTTTAGATTCCATATATGTGTGTTAGCATATGGTATTTGTTTTTCTCTTTCTGACTTACTTCATTCTGTGTGACAGTCTCTAGGTCCATCCACCTCACTACAAATAACTCAGTTTCATTCCTTTTTATGGCTGAGTAATATTCCATTGTATATATGTGCCACATTTTCTTTATCCATTCATCTGTTGATGAACACTCTGGTTGCTTCCATATTCTGGCTATTGTAAATAGAGCTGCAATGAACATTTTAGTACATGACTTTTTGAATGATGGTTTTCTCAGGGTATATGCCCAGTAGTGGGATTGCTGGGTCATATGGTAGTTCTATTTGTAGTTTTTAAAGGAACGTCCATACTGTTCTCCATAATGGCTGTATCAATTTACATTGCTGCTAACAATGCAAGAGGATTCCCTTTTCTCCACACCCTCTCCAGCATTTATTGTTTGTAGATTTTTTTGATTATGGCCATTCTGACCGGTGTGAGATGATATCTCATTGTAGTTTTGATTTGCATTTCTCTAATGATTATTGATGTTCAGCATTCTTTCATGTGTCTGTTGGCAATCTGTATATCTTCTTTGGAGAAATGTCTATTTAGGTCTTCTGCCCATTTGGGGATTGGGTTGTTTGTTTTTTTGATATTGAGCTACATAAACTGCTTGTAAATTTTGGAGATTAATCCTTTGTCAGTTGCTTCATTTGCAAATCTTTTCTCCCATTCTGGGGGTTGTCTTTTGGTCTTATGTATGGTATCCTTTGCTGTGCAAAAGCTTTTAAGTTTCATTAGGTCCCATTTGTTTATTTTTGTTGTTATTTCCATTTCCCTAGGAGGTGGGTCAGAAAGGATCTTGCTGTGATTTATGTCATAGAGTGTTCTACTTATGTTTTCCTCTAAGACTGGTGTCTGGCCTTACATTTGGGTCTTTAATCCATTTTGAGTTTATTTTTGTGTATGGTGTTAGGGAGTGTTCTAATTTCACTCTTTTACATGTAGCTGTCCAGTTTTCCCAGAACCACTTATTGAAGAGGCTGTCTTTTCCCCACTGTATATTCTTGCCTCCTTTATCAAAGATAAGGTGACCATATGTGCATGAGTTTATCTCTTGGCTTTCTATCCTGTTCCATTGATCTATATTTCTGTTCTATGCCAGTACCATACTGCCTTGATTACTGTAGCTTTGTAGTATAGTCTGAAGTCAGGGAGCCTGATTCCCCTGGCTTCGTTTTTCTTTCTCAAGATAGCTTTGGCTATTCAGGGTCTTTTGTGTTTCCATACATTTCATTGGCATAGAGTTGCTCATAGTAATCTCTCATGATCCTTTGTATTTCTCCAGTGTCAGTTGTTACTTCTCCTTTTTCATTTCTAATTCTATTGATTTGAGTCCTCTCCCTTTTTTTTTCCTTGATGAGTCTGGCTAATGGTTTATCCATTTTGTTTATCTTCTCAAAGAACCAGCTTTTAGTTTTCTTGATCTTTGCTATCATTTCCTTCATTTCTTTTTCATTTATTTCTGATCTGATCTTTATGATTTCTTTCCTTCTGCTAACTTTTGGGGTTTTTATTTTTTCTTCCTTCTCTAATTGCTTTAGGTGTAAAGTTAGGTTGTTTATTTGAGATGTTTCTTGTTTCTTAAGGTAGAATTGTATTGCTATAAACTTCCATCTTAGAACTGCTTTTGCTGCATCCCATAGGTTTGGGGTCATCGTGTTTTCATTGTCATATGTTTCTAGGTATTTTTTATTTCCTCTTTGATTTCTTCAGTGATCTCTTGGTTATTAAGTAGTGCATTGTTTAGCTTCCATGTATTTGTATTTCTTACATATTTTTCCTGTAATTGATATCTAGTCTCATAGCATTGTGGTCAGAAAAGACACTTGATATGATTTAGGAGTGAGTTTGGAAGTGGTTTTTTGCCTCTCAAGTTTCCAGAGCATTTAGACTAGTTGACATCTTGATTTCACCCTTATGATTCACTGACCAGATAATCCAGTCACACATTGCCACAGTTCTGACTACAGAAATGTGAGCTAATAAACATGTTGTTTTTAAACGCTAAGTTTGTAGTCATTTGCTATGTGGTAATATACAACAATTACAGTAGTTTATGAATAAGTGAGTGAATGAATGAAGTATAAATAAACAAAAAACAAATAAAATGAGAAGAAACAAATCTTCCTAACAGAATTCCAAAAGGAAATGTAGAAATGTGGAAATAGAAAATCACCATTAACATCAAAATAATAATTGCTGTATAGAACATCTATAGTTGCATGATTAAATTAGCATGCTAAATTTTAAGGAAAAATAGAACATTTGCATAACTTCAAGGTATCACCTCCAAATTACTTATTGATACTCTTCCCTCCTAGATCTGGGGTTGAATTCACATCTCTTTGATTGTAGGTTTGTTTTAGCAACTATGGTACAACAGTGTATGAAAAGAGAAAAAAAAAGTAATTTTACTGGAGATAAACTTGGCAGACATTACCCTATCCAAGTAATCAAGATTAATACCTTGTATCCTAAGCCATAGTGATACCATATTCCCCCTGATGTGATGTAGTGAGAAGAGCATCTCATCTCTCTGGTAATTCTTTTCCCATGTCCTTAACTCCAGAATAATCATGCGAAAATATTTTAAACTTAAATTAAGGTACATTATTTAAAAATACCATAAGTGGTGGTTTCTATCATATTTCTATTTAATTTGCCTGTCTGCTTTTTTTGAGAAACCAGATGGATCATGGGGAAAAAGTATATACACTACCCAGACTTAACCACACACTAGTCTTGATTGCAGCTCTGTGTATGATATTTTTATTAGCGTTAGAGTAGCTTAATAATATCTCAGGTACAAATCTCTCGGGGCTTCTGTAATGACAAATATATCAGCAATTCATCCTCCAAGACATACTCTCCAGCCTGGAATCCTACTTCATGAAGAAGGGTACATAGGAGTGGACAGTACATCTACTAGTCAGATCAAGTACTGCACCACCCAGAAACCTCAGTACGGTGCTTTGTTCCCAAAGGAAAGGCTGTTTGGGCCTCTGATCCTAGAGGTGAAGTAGGAGGAGCTCTGATTACTATCACTTCCAGTGACTAGGGCAATTATGCTCCCCATTACCACAAATATGGGCTCTGAGCATCAGAAGTACTTGTCCCCAATGAGGGGTACACTCTTGCCAGGGAACACAAAAAGAATATTAGTGACTTAACTGTTATAGTGATTGCCAAGACATTTTGAACTCTGTGTTCAGGTACTGGCAGGTTAAAAGAAGAGTCACCACACCAGCAGGTGTGATCAGCCAGAGGAGGTAGGGCTGCTTTTACACAATAGGGACAAGAAAAAAAAATATGTTTTCAGCCCAAGTAATCCACTTAGGTACTTCTTGATGCTCCTCTGATCCATTTTAACTGTGAAGGAACTTGTGCAGAGACCTAATCTAAGTAGTCAATGAGTATTGAATTTCAGTAACAGAAGTTTGGGACACAGCACCAGGTTGACATACCTTAGCAATAGTTTAAGGTAAAGGGAAATTGGAATGCATAGTGGTTGGGAGAGATGATGAGTACCCTTTGTGGTGCAGAGATCAGCTGAAGTGATGGGAACTGTAGATCAACCTACTAAACTCATTCAGGCAAAGAGTCACATGCGAAACTTGAGGAGCTATACCATCATGACCCTGTATGTAGAAATAGGTTTTTTGTGACGAAAGAGGGAGACTGTGGTAGCTATTAAAATACACTGCAGAGCTCCAACCACAGGGATTGTAATTGACCAAGTAGGTGCTCTCTAGAATTTATTCCCCTGTTTATTTGGAGACCATGAACTGCTCTCTATGGACTACTCCCAGCCAATGATGGAGTACAGCAGGGACACTCATACAAGACTTGTTTCTGGAAGAGATGGGATTCCTCAGACCGTCAAAGTTGGCTCAAGGGTTTCATATTTTCTCTCAAATAGGTATTTGCTGTAATAAATTCTTCCATGTTAAATCCTGCCTTGATGTCAGCTTTTGGAGTATCCAGACTAACACATATTTGATCTGCTAAATGGTAGATTTGAAGACACTCAAATATACTGGTTAATGTCAAATTACAAGGAGGTTATATCAATTTATAGTTCTACTATAAAGACTGTATGTCAGAATTACTTTGGTTAAACCATTTTACTAACATTGCATTTAAAGATTTTTAGTTTGGACAATATGTTAGTTTTCAATTCTTACCCTATTTCAGCTTTAATTTGTATTTCCTTAATTTCTATTGTAGTTGAGCATTTTTTCTTTTATTTATTGGCCTTTTATATTTTCTCCTACATAAAATGTGCTTTTTAAGATTTTATTTTTAATAAAATTTATATATGTTTAAGGTTACAACATAATCTATATATATATACATATACACATATAATGAAATGATTATTACAGTCAAGTTAATTAATGCAACATCCTCTCATGTAGTTTCCTTTTTTGTGTGATGAAAGCACCTGAAATCTACTCCTTTAGCACGTTGCCAGTATTCAATACACTGTTATTAATTATAGTCATCCTACTATATATTAGACCTTTAGACTTATTCGTCCCACATAACTTTGACTTTGTACCCTTGGACCAACATCTCCCCATTTCCTCTACCTCCCACCCCCTGAAAACCAACATTCTACTCTCTCCTTCTATGCATTTAACTTTTTTTTTTTTTTTTTTTTTTTTTTTTTTGCGGTACATGGGCCTCTCACTGTTGTGGCCTCTCCCGTTGCGGAGCACAGGCTCCAGACACTCAGGCTCAGTGGCCATGGCCCACGGGCCTAGCCGCTCCATGGCATGTGGGATCCTCCTGGACCAGGGCATGAACCTGTGTCCCCTGCATCGGCAGGCAGACTCAACCACTGCGCCACCAGGGAAGCCCCTGCATTTAACTTTTTTAAGATTCCACATAAAAGTGTTACCATACAGGGTTTTGTTTTTCTTTTTTTGGTCTGTCTTACTTTACTTAGCACAATATCCTCCAGATTCATTCATGCTATCACAAATGGCAAGATTTCCTTATTTTTGAGACTGAATAATATTCCGTTGTATAGATGTACCACATTTTCTTGATCCATTCATCTGTTGGTGGGCATTTTTTTTTTCCATGCCTTGGATATTGTGAATTATGCTGCAATGAGTTTGGCAGTCCAGATATATCTCTGAGGTACTGATTTCATTTCCTTCAGGTGTGTACCCAGAAAAGGGATTGCTGGGTCATACTGTAGCTCCATTTTTAGTTATTTGAGGAAACTCCATACTGTTTTCTATAATGGCTATACCAATTTACATTCATGTCAACAGTCTACAAGTGTACACCTTTCTCCACATCCTTGCTGACACTTGGCAACTTTTCTTATTTTTGATAATAGCCATTCTAAATATGTGAGCTGATATCTCATTGTGGTTTTGATTTGCACTTCCCTGATAACTAGGGATTTTGAGCACCTTTTCATGTACCTGTTGGCCATCTGTATATCTTCACTGGAAAAATGTCTATTCAGATCTTCTGCCCATTTTTTAATCAGGTTATTTGTTCTTTTGGTTTTTGCTATTGAATGTATGTGTTACTTATATATTTTGGATATTAGACCCTTATTGGACACAGTTTTTAAAAATATATTTTCTCCCACTCCATAGGTTTCCTTTTTATTTTGTTGATTGTTTTCTCTGCCATGCAGAAGATTTTTAGTCTGATATAGTTCCACTTGTTTATTTTTTCTTTTATTGCCTAAAGTTTGATGTCATATCCAAAAAATCACTGCTTAAGTCCATGTCGAGGCGATTTCTCCCTATGTTTTCTTCTAGGAGTTTTACAGTTTCAGGTCTTATGTTTAGGCCTTTAATCCATTTTGAGTTAATTTCTGTGTGTAATGTAAGATAAACATGCATTCTTAACTTTTGTCAATATTTCTGTTGAGTTTATATTTTTCTTATTGATTTATATGAATTGTTTACATATTCTAGATAATAAGCTCTTTTTCGAAATATGTGTGGTAAATATCTTCTTGTTTATGGCTTGTGATTTTATTTTTAAAATAATGTCTTGATGAATGGAAACATTAAACAGTCAAATATTTCAGTATTTTCATAAGTAGTTAGTGATTTATTTTTCTTATTTAAGATCAGCTTCCTTGTCTTGTCTACCTGTACCTCATCAGGGAGTTTTCACCTTGGCAGACCCAGCTAAGTTTTCCTGTTGAGAAGCCTAAACCCACAATATTCTTGTGAGAGGCTTTGAGCTTTCCAAACTTGGCCTGCAGTTTCTTATGTGCCAGTTTTGGCCTGTTGACTACAGGCCAGCTCTGTCAGGACAACCTGACAAATTTCTCCTCCATCTGTGAGTTGCAATAACTTATCTTGCCAGATCTGAATCCCAACTTTCGGGGAGACTCTTTGCCAAATTTATTCTTTCCTTGAAAAGACCTAGAATATTCTTTAGAGTTTTGTTACCCTTTTATAGTTAATGACCTATTGTAATTGATAATTATTGAGATTTAAGTCTTTTATTCAACCTGATATGTAATTTTATTCTCCTAATTGGGCCCTGACCACTATATACTGTTCTCTATAATTTTTAATGTGCACTGAAGCCTATTAACAAAGTGTTTTTCATCTTTTTATAAATCACATTTATTCATTGTATCTTTATATTATAACCTATACTTTTGTATTCTTAGATAAATTATTTCTGATTATTCTTAATATATACATTTGTATATTTGTGTAGCTGTATATAATTATGCTGTAACTATCAAAATTCATCAGATATAGAATAGGCTGATTATAATAGAGACTTGACTTTTACTGAAAATAAGGTTCTTTTTTCTTTATAAACTCAGTTATATAATAATTTGTTTACTCACAAACAATTATAGTCCCTTTTAAAATTTTTGTAACTCTGTAATAGTTATTTCTTCTTGCATATGGTTTTTCTAAAGGAAAAATTTCCCCAAAGAACTTTGAAGTGGTCCAGTGATATTTACAAAATATGCCACTTACCAATTCAGATTTGTTTCTAAAACATAACAGAAAGACTGCCTATAAACAAATATAAAGTTTTTATGTATTAAATATAAGTAATGTAGTCTGAGAGCCTTACCCAGTGAATGGCATTTCACTCTTTTCTGTGTTGTATATCTTTTGTGCCTTTTCTACATATTTTCACCCACTTTTTTTGTGTTCTCCACTGCTGTGACAGATAGTAGTTGAAGGTTTATCCTGAAAACACCCTGCTCAGCTACACCCCATATCTTTCATTTTATGCCTTCAACATCGTCTCCCTCTACCATGTGGATGCCTGTAGAGGAAACTGCTTAACCATCTGGCACATGCAGAGTTAATTTACAGCTGAGCTGAATAATCATTATCTCTTATTTCCGTCTGATTTTTGACTCTTGGCTAAGATAGGACAAGACCTATGATGTGCAGTTGAAAGTTGAAACTCTCCTAGTGGTCAAAAATCAGTTCTACTGATGTTTTGCATCTGGCCAAATCTGTTAAGTGAGCTTTTCTTGATTAAGTGACCAGAGGGTTATTTAAAACTCTCACTAGGAACTTCTGTTTTGAGTTCTTCTGAAGCCAAGATTGCTGACACAGATATTGGAGGCTTAACTTAGAGCCAGAGCATTGTCATGCGTGAAAAAGGTCTTCTGCGGAGCTTGTGCATGGAATGTCTCTGGAACTTCTGGCCGTTGCCTGCACTCTTCTTTTCATGCTGAACCATATCATTTGTCTTTAAATAAAGTCTTTAGATGAGTTTGCTCTGTGGTGTCTATTGAACCTATTCAAATATCTAAACTGGGGAAATCTTTGTATGCTCAAATCTGGAAGTTGGAAAGATGTAACAACTCTGGGCCGACCTTTGATTAATGAGCAGCAAAAGCCAATAGGTACATATTCCCCTCATTTGTGTCTCAGAGGAACAATTCTGAAAAGCATTATAAAAGCTTCATTAGGCTGTCCCCAGCCACATTGATCCCCGGTTTCTCACAGAAGAAACTAACTCATTATTCACCTTTAGATTGGCTTTCCTTTCTTTCCGGTTTCATTTTTCCCAGGCTTTCCATTCTTGGTTTCTGGGATCAATTTCCCAAAGCTGGCAATCCCTAGATTTAAATTCTGATTTCTGAAATAAACTCAAGCTAAGACACTCTAATAAATTGTATGCTATTTTTCCTATTCTTTCAAAAATTTTTATGACATAGTATTCTTACTAGCAAATGCTAAATAGATGTGAAATTTTGAAATAAAACCTCTGCTATTACAGTCTGTAAGAATTATTAAGCTCCTGCATAAACTAAAATTGTGCCCATTTCTTTGCTGAGAATAATTCTGGATTAAATGAATTATCTTTTCATTTTTAGTCTTCACTCTTCATTTACTTTTAAAACAATTTATTGAAATAAAGTTGATTTACAATGTTATGTTAGTTTCAGGTGTATAGAAAAATGACTCAGTTATGTATCTATCTATATATATATATATGTGTGTATGTATAATTATTTTTCAAATAATACATAAATTCTTTTTTTTTTCCTTTTTTGCGGTACGCGGACCTCTCACCATCGTGGCCTCTCCCGCTGCGGAGCACAGGCTCCGGACGCACAGGCTCAGCAGCCATGGCTCACGGGCCCAGCCGCTCCACGGCATGTGGGATCCTCCCAGACCAGGGCATGAACCCGAATACATATATTCTTTTTAGATTCTTTTCCATTATAGGTTATTACGAGATATTGAATATAGTTCTCTGTACTATACAGTGTGTCCTTGCTGGTTATCTATTTTATATATAGCTGTGGGTATATTTTAATCCCCAAATCCTAATTTGTCATCTCCCCTTTCCCCTTTTGTAAACGTAAGTTTGTTTTCTATGTCTGGGAGTCTATTTCTGTTTTGTAAGTTCATTTGTATAGATTCCACATATAAGTGATATCACATAATATGTGTCTTTCTCTGTCTTACTGCACTTAGTATGATAATTTCTAGGTTCACGCATATTGCTGCAAAAAGTGTTATGTCATTCTTTTATGTCTGAGTAATATTCCATTGTGTATATGTACCACATCTTCTTTATCCATTCATCTCTCTATGGACACTTAGGTTGCTCCCATGTCTCGACTATTGTAAATAGTTCTGCAATGAATATTGCCTTCACTCTTCATTTAAATGCTAATCTATATAATGAGGGAAAACTGGTTTTTAGATACTAGCCAAGAATTTTCCTGAAATGTAATAAGGCCTGAATCCTCAACCTGAATGATACCACTGAGCAGAATTAAAGAATAACATTGATACACATTGCTTTAAAATTGAAGTTCATTAAGGAAAAGTTTGGTAAAAGAAAAAGAAAGCTAAGGAAACAGAATTATAAACTGAGAGAAGACTAATTATTAACAACAATAGAGGGCAAATGTCAGTGAGTAATAGCCTCAAAATTCTAAGGGGAAATTGAAATTTAACCTTTATATCCAACAAATTAATCAACCTAAAAGAAATTAAATATAAAGTTATATGTAACTTTCAAAAAATTTTACTACTGTTAGATCCATTAAATGAAAAGTTTGAATTCCAGGATATGTAGGGGAAATATATAAACAATGTACTTCAAAGAGAAAACAAAGAATTCAAAATGTGTAGTAAAATATAATGAAAAAGTAAATCAACATGACATTCTGGCCACTGCCCAATATATGATTGTGATAAGATAGTAAACATATATATATGTATGTATTTATTATTAAAATTCTAGATAAAACACTACCTCAGAATTTAGGAATAAGCTTTTCAGATGGAAGTGAAAATCTGAATAAGAATCTAATGAGAATAACTTGCCTTATTCAGTACTACACTAAAGATAAGAATGAATTCAGACTTGTTTAAAAATATACATGTTATCAATTAAAGGCTAGTGACTAAAATAATATAACTGTAGTTTGTAAATCATTTACATCACAACAGGAATAAAAGATGGCTCTAGAGTGAAAGGAAAATGATATTAACCCAACATTTAGCTAGGGCACAGAAAATGTGTACTGTACATTCATTTCTAGTGGTAATGTAAATTGAAATAGTTACTTTAAGGAGTATTTTTAAATGATATAATAGAAATTTAACTACCCATACCTTATGAGTCAGTAATTCCTGAATATACACTGGAGAAACACTTGTTCACATGCACAAATGGACATATACAGGAAAGAGCCTAGCAGCAGTTTTGGTAATTTGATTTAAAAAATATAAAATTCCATCAAAAGGAAATAGATAAGTAAATTGTTAACACAAAGGTACACAAGCACAAACACACACACAATCAAATTTTATACAATACTTTAGTTGTCTCTTTCATACTCTTTAATTTCTCTTTCGCACTCAGCCTATATAAAAATAATAATGGGTATATATGTATAACCTATTTTTTCCCCTTTATTCTTCTCCTTTTACTGGAGTAAAATTGCTTTACAATTTTGTGTTAGTTTCTGCTGTACAATGAAGTGAATCACCTATATGTATATCTATATACACTCCCTCATGGACCTCCATCCCCCACATCCTCCCCTCATCTAGGTCATCACAGAGCACTGAGCTGAGCTCCCTGTGCTATACAGCAGGCTCCCACTAGCTATCTATTTTACACATGGTAGTGTATTTATGTCAAACCTAATCTCTCAATTTGTCCCACACTCTCCTACACCCGCTGTGTCCACATGTCCGTTCTCTACATCTGCGTATCTATTCCTGCCCTAAAAATAGGTTCATATGTACCATTTTTCTAGATTCCACATATATGTGTTAATATACAATATTTGTTTTTCTCTTTCTGGATTACTTTACTCTATATGAAAGATTCTAGGTCCACCCACATCTCTATACATGATCCAATTTCATTCCTTCTTATGGCTGAGTAATATTCCATTGTGTATATATTACCACATCTTCTTTTTCCATTCATCTAGTTTTGGACATATAGGTTCTTTCCATGTCCTGGCTATTATAGAGAGTACTGCAATGAACACTGGGTACATGTGTCCTTTTGAATTATGGTTTTCTCAGGGTATATGCCCAGTAGTGGGATTGCTGGGTCGTATGGTAGTTCTATTTGTAGTTTTTTAAGGAAACTTCATACTGTTCTCCATAGTGGGTGTATCAATTTACATTCCTACCAACAGTGCAAGAGTGTTCCCTTTTCTCCACACCCTCTCCAGCATTTAGTGTTTGTAGATTTTTTGATGATGGCCATTCTGGGCAGTGTGAGATGATACCTCATTGTAGTTTTGATTTGCATTTCTCTAATGACTAGTGATGTTGAGCATCCATTCAGGTGTTTGTTAGCAATCTGTATATCTTCTTTGGAGAAATGTCTATTTAGGTCTTCTGCCCATTTTTGGATTGGGTTGTTTGCTTTTTGATATTGAGTCCCATGAGCTGTTTGTATATTTTGGAGATTAATCCTTTGTCTGTTGCTTCATTGGCAAATATTTTCTCCCATTCTGAGGGTTGTCTTTTCATCTTATTTATGGTTTCCTTTGCTGTGCAAAAGCTTTTAAGTTTCATTAGGTCCCATTTGTTTATTATTGTTTTTATTTTCATTACTCTAGGAAGTGGGTCAAAAAAGATCTTGCTGTGATTTATGTCAAAGAATATTTTTCCTATGTTTTCCTCTATGAGTTTTATAATGTCTTGCCTTACATTTAGGTCTTTAATTCATTTGGCGATTAATTTTGTGGATGGTGTTAAGTAATATTGTAATTTCATTCTTTTACATGTAGCTGTCCAGTTTTCCCAGCACCACTTACTGAAGAGGCAGTCTTTTTTCCACTGTATGTTCTTGCCTCCTTTATCATAGATTAGGTGACCATACGTGCGTGGGATTATCTCTGGGCTTTCTATCCTGTACCATTGATCTATATTTCTGTTTTTGTGCCAGTACCATACTGTCTTGATTACCATTGCTTTGTAGTATAGTTTGAGGTCAGGGAGCCTGATTCCTACAGCCCCATTTTCCGTTCTCAGGATTTCTTTGGCTATTTGGGGTCTTTTGTGTTTCCAAATGAACTATAAATTTTTTTTGTTTTAATTCTGTGAAGAATGCCATTGACAGTTTGATAGGGATCACAATGAATCTCTAGATTGCTTTGGGTAGTATAGTCATTTTCACAATATTGATCTTCCACTCCAAGAACATGCTATATTTCTCCATCTGTTTATGTCATCTTTGATTTCTTTCATCAGTGTTTTATAGTTTTCTAAGTACAAGTATTTTGCCTCCTTAGATAGGTTTATTCCTAGGTATTTTATTCTTTTTGTTGCAGTGGTGAATGGGATAGTTTCCATAATTTCTCTTTCTGATCTTTTGTTGTTAGTGTATAGGAATGCAAGAGATTTCTGTTTATTTATTTTGTGTCCTGCAACTTTACCAAATTCACTGATTAGCTCTAGTAGTTTTCTGGTGGCATCTTAAGGATTATCTATGTATAGTATCATGTCATCTGCAAACAATGAAAGTTTTATTTCTTCTTTTCCAATTTATATTCTTTTTATTTCTTTTTCTTCTCTGATTGCCATGGCTAGGACTTCCAAAACTATGTTGAATAAGAGTGGCAAGAGTGGACATCCTTGTCTTATTCCTGATCATAGTGGAAATGTTTTCAGTTTTTCACCATTGAGTCTGATGTTTTTGTGGGTTTGTCATATATGGCCTTTATTATGTTGAGGTAGTTTCCTTCTATGCCCATTTTCTGAAGAGTTTTAATCATAAATAGGTGTTGAATTTTTTCAAAAGCTTTTTCTGCATCTATTGACATGATCATATGGTTTTTATTCCTTAATTTGTTAATATGGTGTATCACATTGATTGATTTGCATATAGTGAAGAATCCTTGCATTCCTGAGATAAATCCACTTGATCATGGTGTTTGATACTTTTAATGTGCTGTTGGATTCTGTTTGCTTGTATTTTGTTGAAGATTTTTGCATATATGTTCATCAGTGTAATTGGTCTGTAATCTTCTTTTTTTTGTGATATCTTTGTCTGATTTTGGTATCAAAGTGATGGTGGCTTTGTAGAATGAATTTGGGAGTATTCCTCCCTCTGCAATTTTTTGGAAGAATTAGAGAAGAATGGGTGTTAGCTCTTCTCTAAATGTTTGATAGAATTTGCCTGTGAAGCTAGCTGGTCCTGGACTTTTGTTTGCTGGAAGATTTGTAATTACAGTTTCAGTGTCATTACTTGTGATATATCTATTTATATTTTCTCATTCTTCCTGGTTCAATCTTGGAAAATTGTACCTTTCCATGACTTTGTCCATTTTTTCATGGTTGTCCATGTATTGGTATATAATTTTTGGTAGTAGTCTCATAATCCTTTGTATTTCTGTGGTGTCAGTTGTGATCTCTCCTTTTTCATTTCTAAGTCTACGGATTTACATCCTCTCTCTTTTATTCTTAATGAGTCTGGCTAAAGGTTTATCAATTTTGTTTATCTTCTCAAAGAAACAATGTTTAGTTTTATTGATATTTGTTATTATTTTCTTCATTTGTATTTCATTTATTTCTGCTCTGAACTTTATGATTTCTTTCCTTCTACTGACATTGGGTTTTCTTTGTGTTTCTCTCTCTAGTTGCTTTAGGTGCATTGTGAGATTGCTTATTTGAGATTTTTCTTGTTTCTTGAGGTGAGATTGAATTGCTATGAGCTTCCCTCTTAGAACTGCTTTTGATGCATCCCATAGGTGTTGGATTATTGTGTTTTCACTGCCTTTTTTTTTCTGTGTATTTTTATATTTCTTGTTTGAATTCTTCAGTGATCTCTTGAGTATTTAGTAGTGCAGTATTTAGCCTCCATGTATTTGCATTTTTCAGTTTTTTTCCTGTAACTGTTATCTAGTCTTACAGTGTTATGCTCAGAAAAGATGCTTGATATGATTCCGTTTTCTTAAATTTTCCAGGACTTGATTTGTGACCTAAGATGTGATCTATCCTGGAGAATGTTCCGTATTCACTTGAGAAGAAAGTGTATTCTGCCACTTTTGGGTGGAATGTCCTATAAACATCAATTAAGTATATCTGGTGTCATTTAGAGCTTGTGTTACCATATTTATTTTCTGTTTGGATGACCTGTCCATTGGTGTAAGTAGGGTGTTAAAGTCCCTTACTATTATTGTGTTACTGTTGATTACCCCTTTTATGGTGGTTAGCATTTGCCTTAAGTATTGTGGTGCTCCTTTGTTGGGTGCATAAATATTTATATTTGTTATACCTTCTTCTTCTTGGATTGATCCCTTGATCATTACGTAGTGTCTTTCCTTATCTCTTGTAACAGTCTTTATTTTAAAGTCTATTTTATCTGATATGAATATTGCTACTCCAGGTTTCTTTTGATTTCCATTTGTATGGAATATCTTTTTCCATCCCTTCACTTTCAGCCTGTTTGTGTCCTTAGGTCTGAAGTAGGTCTCTTGTAGACAGCATATATGTGGACTTGTTTTTGTATCCATTCAGCAAGCCTGTGTCTTTTGGTTGGAGCATTTAATCTGTTTACATTTAAGGTAATTATCGATATGTATGTTCCTGTTACCATTTTCTCAATTATTTTGGGTTTGTTTTCATGGGTCGTTTTCTCCTCTTTTGTTTTCCACCTGGAGAAGTTCCTTTAGCATTTGTTGTAGAGCTGGTTTGGTGGTGCTAAATTCTCTTAGCTTTTGCTTGTCTGAAAGCTTTTGATTTCTCCAGCAAATCTGAATGAGATCCTTGCTGGTGAAAGTAATCTTGGTTGTAAGGGTTTTTTTCTCATCACTTTAAATATATCCTGCCACCCCCTTCTGGCCTGCAGAGTTTCTGTTGAAAAATCAGCTGATAACCTTATGGGGATTCCTTTGTATGTTATTTTTTGCTTTTCCCTTGCTGTTTTTAATATTTTTTCTTTGAATTTAATTTTTGTTAGTTGATTAATATGTGTCTTGGTGTGTTTCTCCTAGGGTTTGTCCTGTATGGGACTCTCTGTGCTTCCTGGACTTGGGTGCCTATTTCCTTTCCCATGTTAGGGAAGTTTCCACTATAATCTCTTCAAATATTTTCTCAGACCCTTTGTTTTTCTCTTCTTGTTCTAGAACCCCTATAATTCGAATGTTGGTGCATTTAGTGTTGTCCCCGAGGTCTCTGAGATTGGCTTCAATTCTTTTCATTCTTTTTTCTTTATTCTGCTCCTTGGTGGTTTTTTCCACCATTCTGTCTTCCAGCTCACTTATTCATTCTTCTGCCTCAAGTATTCTATTATTGATTTCTTCTGTTGTATTTTTCATATCAGCTATTGTGTTGTTCATCTCTGTTTGTTCTTTAGGTCTTCTAGATCTTTGTTAAACATTGCTTCTGTTTTCTCAATCTGTAACTCCATTCTATTTCCGAGACTCTGTATCATCTTTACTATCATTACTTTAAATTCTTTTTCAGGTAGGTTGCCTATTTCCTCTTGACTTATTTGGTCTTATAGGTTTTTACCTTGCTCCTTCATCTGTGACATATTTTTTTGTTGTCTCTCTCTCTCTCTCTCTTTTTTTTTTAATGGTGGGAGTTTTTTTCCTGTTTTACTGTTTGTTTGGCCTGAGACTTCCAGCACTGGAGTTTGTAAGCTGTTGGGTAGAGCTGGGTCTTGGTGTCAGATGAGGAGCTCCAGGAGACTTCACTCCAATAAATATTCCTTGGGGTCTGAGTTTCTCTGTTAATCCAGTGGTTCAGATTCAGAGCTCATACCACAGGAGATGCTCTGGCCCAACCTCTGGCTCATGAACCAAGATCCCACAAGTCATGTGGGGCAGCAAAGAAAAAAAAAGGAAAAAAGGAGCAGAGCAATAACAGAGAGTAAAAAATAATATTAGATTAGAAAGCTAACAGATATGTTAGAAAGAATTAAAAAAATAAAAATATAGATGAAACAACAGCTGGAAGGTAAAACAGAACCACAATCATAAAAAAGAGGAGAAAAAGGAATAAATAAAGAGCCAGAAAAGGCCCTTGCTATGGGGGGTGGGGTTTAGGCAGAGGCGGGGTTTAGGTGGTGGGTGGGGCCCATGCTTAAGACCCACATGATGGGAAAAGGCCCTGGGGGGGTTCGGGGGTAGGGGCTTAGGCTCATTGCAGCAGGTGGGGCCCAGGAGTATCTTTAACCTTGAAGGGCAGAGGACCAGGTCCAGGACCCCAGCAGGCCCACTGGGCCCAAATTGTATGGGAAATGCCAGGTGCATTCACCCCTGATCCTCTGATCCCAGACAGCCCCTCCCAGTTGTCCTCTCTTCTTCTTCTTCCCCCTCCCTCCTACACCCCTGGGACCCATGTGGCTGGAAGGGACCCCAGAAGGAAGGAGACCAGACCCAGAAGCCCAGCAGGCTTCCCGGAGCCTGAGTTCGTGGTGGAAATACCAGCCATGCCTCCCATAATCCTCTGGTCTTGGAGTCCCCCTCCCGCTGGCCTCTCCTCTTCTCCCCCTGCCTCTCTCCTACACCCCTAGGACCCATGCGGCCCAAAAGGGGCCTCGGAGGGTGGAGGACCTGACCCAGGAGACCTGCAGGCATTCTGGGGCTTGATTGGACAGGGGAGATGCTAGGCACACTCGCCCCTGATCATCTGAAACCCCTAGAGTCCCCTCAGGTGTGGGAACACCTCCTCCCTCCTATCCACCCCTCAGTGCACTAGTCCTGTCTGGGCTCCACTTCTCCTCTCCCCTCACTACCCCCTCATCCTACCTGGTCATTCAGGGGTTCCTTCCGTCTCCTTGGATGTCCCTCCCATCTCCTTGGGTGTCAAGGTCCCCCACCAGTGCCCAGCAGGCACTCTAGTTGTAGGGAGACATGAACTCCACGTCTCCCCCTGCCACCATCTTGACTCCACCCCTAACCTAGTATTTAAAAATTATGTGTTATAACAAAATCACCTTATAGTGAATTTGAAAGAAAACTCAAATATTAATTTTTGTAGTTTAAGCAAACTTTTAACATTTTTAAGTGGTCTAATTAAGTACACATTAGGAACTGCCTCTGCCGACTATGATGGAGCAACTACTACGAAACTAGCAATACCATCCTAGCAGTTACAATTGATGAGGCAGCTGGACAATAGGCAGCCCAGAGCAGGGATTCCTGAATTAATGGAAACCCAAAATGAGAGTTCCAAAATCTCTTCTAGAGCTATTTATTTAAAAACGAGGAGATAATAACATATTAGACTATCACCACAGTAAAATAATTTCTAGCTCTATTTTTTAGTCCAATATGAGATTTACAAAAGACTCTGTACTTCATTTGGACTTCTAAACATCTATTTATTCCAAGGACACCCTACTGAATTTTGCATCTAAATTTTAAAGTGATTCTCATTTCAATATTTTTTGATGAAATACTTCACATCCTGAGTAAACACACACACACAAAATATGGGTCCATGTTAATAAAAATAATTTGACCCTTGATTCTACAAGAAAAATCAAACAAAAAAGGAATACAACAAACCAAAAAAAAAAATGTGAAGTGCTAGTGGATTTAATAGTGTTATTTCTAAATGCAGCAGGAACATTAAAGCTCATATTTTCTTGTTTCAACTTTGAAGTTGTATTTTGCTTTCTTCCTTAGACAGAAAGAAAGAGTCAGAGACGGAGAAAGTGACCAGGGGGGAGAGAGAGAGAGAGAATAGGGTTTGCTTGACATCACCTAGAAGAGGGAAGAAAAAGTAAAAGAAAAAACATCTTTTACTAGGTTTCCACCATTCCACTCCCACCTTTATTTTTGTTCCATTTTTTCCTATCATTTTGTTTGTACATAGGTAGTAAGCAGCATCCATGTTCCCTGGAATCCTTTCCATACACTTCTCATCAACCATCATTATTTTAGGTCAGATTAAAATTTTGTTCAGCCTAGACAGACTATTTGAACAGACCGTAAGTCCTTCCCATGGGCTTCCTCCACTCCATTCCATACTCTCTACTGCAGTAAAACACAAATATAATTCTATTGTCATCCTACTTAAAAAGCTTCTACTTCTCCTTATCATTGATAAATGAAATCAAAACCTCTGGGTACATAATTTAAATATCTTTACAGTCTGACTCTTTCTAACTCTTCCTGCTTCAATCCTGGTGTTTCCTATGTGCCCCAACTATTCCATGTTCATTTCTGTGCTTTTCCCTCTTGATAGAGGATTCCATTGCAGTATCCATCATGGAGTGTGTGTATATATATATGTATACATATATACATACATGCAAACATATGCATACATATATATGTATTTCTTTACATATCTTTACTTCCCATTATGCTCTGAGCAGCTTGAGGCAGTGACTTCTGAACACTGTCCAGAATTGGCAAAATGTAAGGAAGTATAAATAGTTGTTGAAATATGTTCTTGAAATCATTAGGAATGAGTCAATGAATAAATAAATGACACCCTCCACTCCCTATATTCAGGCCTATGAAGAACACATTTCTTATCTCCTCTACAAAGCTTCTCCAAAATATACTAGATCTCATCAATATCAGCATATTAGAAGTTGTTAAAACCAGTAGAGATAAGCAATACAATATATTAAGAAAACCAATAAAGTTATGCAAATTTACTGGCTCAAAAACATGACTACTAGAATTCATTATAATACTTTTCTTAAACCCAAATATTAGATTCCATTTTCAAAGATATATAACAAAATTCTAGGTGCATAAATATGTCAATTCATCAAAATTTAGAATTGAGCCAGAAAATATGGAATTAAAAATAAAATGTTTTGGAATATAGGCTATTACATATTTGATTTGCTAAATCTGTAATATACTACATTAAAAGTCAACCTCCATTACTTCAATAAAGGTTGTTTTCTTTACTTTCCTGCAGTTATTTTTTTTTTGTCTTAAAACCTAATTACTGCTATCTAATTTCATTAAATTATGAGGGTACAGCTCTATTCACTCTTTGAAACTGAATATAATTATCAAATATTGAAAAATAATAATGAGGCACCCTTATAATTACAGTTAAGTACTTTCCCTGTGTATAGAGAAATATAAAAGTATCTTTTGTTATTCTGTTTAGATAAATGATGTTTTTCTCATGAGCTAGAGGAAATTATCACAATGTTTGCCCAGGTGTTTCTCATATGCTTACAGAACCAAGTGGTGTTATTACCAGTCTACTTTCTCTCTTTAACAGCAAGAGTACGATTGTGGAGTTGTGATATCTGCTATAAAACAGTTAGTTTTTCAATTATATAATTGCTTCCCCTTCTCCCTTAGCTTTTTCTCTGTTTATACTGAATCAAATTGCCTTTTCTCTTTCCTTTTGAATATTTTCTGTATTAATTTACATAGAAATACATTTTTTTCTCTCACTATAAATTTTTAGTCATTCATGCACTGTTTTTTATAAATCTATATAATCCATAATCCTATTCCTGTAAATTAAAAGTTGAAGAAACAAGAACATGGTCTCCTCTCCACTTAAAGGTACCAGTCATAATATTGGAGACCAATGGAACCTGAGATCTTCAGCACTCAAGTTTTTCCTTAGGTGACCTTTTTTGTCACATGCTACAGATAGTAAAGATATTCATCTTTAGGTACTCTAGTTGTGTACATGACTCTGAACTAAACATTCTCTGCCACCTATTTTTTGGTTGCCTGACACACGACTTTGGAATTTTAGCTTACACTTTTTCTAGACAGTTTGCTACTGTTCTGTAATTTTCTACGGAAATACATTAAAATACATTACTATTTGCATACTTTTCCTGTCAGAAATGCTATCAGATAAACCTTAGGCAAGGTTCTTGACTCTTGAAAAGTAAGAATTTTAACAACCTGGGAAGACTATAGAGCAGGATGTTACAAGGTTATCATTCCCTCCTACAGCTCCTGATAAAACATTTTGTACTCTTGAGTACTGGGAACACTATTACACATAACTTTGCTTTCTATCTCAATAGGGAGTAGGGTGAGCAGCCCTGTGTAGAGATGGATCTCTGTACAGAAAAGTGCAGACAAATTTGTTCTTGCAAAAATTTGTATTTTTCAGATCATTTCATTTTCAGTCTTTTGGGGAAATACATTTGCTTAGAAGAATCTTCCATGCACTTCTTATAATAAGCTTAGTTTTATAACTGAAATATCACCACAGGATTTCAGAGTCTGTTACTTTGTGTTGTCTTTCTACTAAATTGTCATAATTGAATGTCATCCCTTGCTTCATTAAATAGCTAACGAAAGTTCATTTAGATTAAACAAGTGGAAGTATGTAAGGAAGTAAGGGTAGAGCAATAGTTAATTTTTTTCTGCCTGTGAAATTTAAAATCCAATAACATGCACCTCAATGAGCTGAATATATAGGAAGGACATGGTGTAGGTGAACAAAAACCTGTAACATAAAAATAATTCAAAACAAATCATCCAGAAGTAACTTAGCAAGGAAATATCAGCTTTAACACTGCAAACTAGTTTGGAAAATGGTATATTTGCAAGTACGGCTTAAATGAAGTCTCGCCTTAACAAAATGATCTAAGGGCCATATTTAAGTCAGAATGCTGCATATACGGCATGCCACTTTCTTGGTGATCTCTAAGTTCTCCTCCGTTTTCTTCAAATATCTCATTGATTTTTTCTTTCTATTCTTCCACATGGTTTCATAAAAAGAAAAATAAAGAGAATTACAGGCAGTGATAATTACGTACAATGAAGAATGAAGTAATGGGTTCTTCCTCATGAGCTCATGATTTGGTCTTCTTTGCAGCTGACTGGTAGTCAACAAGCTTTAAAGATGTTAAAGGTGACTGATTAATTGGGTCCTCTCTGTTTATCTTTACTGTTTGTTACCTTTTTCAATATTCTGTACTTTACTAACATTTCATTCTTAGAATCCTTAGTCTCCTTGAATCATATTAATTTTCTGACAACTGAATCAAAAACAGTCTAAATCTTGGTGTGTATACTTTAAAAAAAAATAGTTGTGAACAATTCAGAGATGATCTCTGGAAACCCTGACACAAGAGTGAGATTGTGATTGGATGAGGGGGGAAGATCATCAATAAATTTGCATTACTAAGCAAGTTACCACTGGGGACAACAAAAGTTTAATCCCACTAGGGACTTGGAAAGCTGGCATAGAACACACTCTTCAGTTATTTCACCCAAAAAAGCCAGGGTATTTATTTACCAATTATTGTCGGTCATTGGTTGGGTTGTGTGGTGTTAATTCCACAACAATTTTGGCTTTCCACTTGTATGGACAGATGGGTCCAGCTGCCAAAAAAAGCCTTCACACAATGGGGTGCAGCTGCTACCAGTTGGTATTCCAGCCCACATACCCAGAAATAATAAGAACCAAGGAGATATGTACTAAGCACTGACAGTATCTACTCTAAGTCATTAGTACAGATAAATGTCATTTTAATATATCTTAACATTTCTAAGCAAACACATTGCCTTCAAAGTATATAGAAAACTGTGTTGCCTCAGAACCTTGACACAAAAACAAAAAATCTGTGTTCAAGGCCCATATTAACAAAGCATGGGAAAAGTTATATACTCCCCTGTTGTCCTCAACTTCCCTGTCTTGCTCATTTGTAGGATGAAAATGTATGCAGAAATATCCATAAATTGAAAGAAAATAAAAATATAAAATGGATTATTTCTATCAATTTTAAAAAGAGCAAGCAAAACACCCAGTGACTTAGAGGAAAGCCAATTATTGTGCAATTATTTAATTTAGATATTAGAAAGACTGTAGTAAAGCTAGTACAGGATTGTGATTAGAATTATTTGCCAAATTATAAGTAATTTTTAAATAGGATCAAATACATCTTATAAATTATGTTTTCATTGATCCATGGATATTTTGATATCTGGATTCATCTTAACATGTAAAGAATTACTAAAGATAAACCCAGCATGTTGCTAAAATTGATATCTCTAATTTGCATCACAAGCACACAACAGTCATGATAATTAAGCTAACTGATATTATCACTTATGATTGCTTCTTGTCAGAAACTGTGGTATTTTCCCCACTGAGTAGGGAGTGGAGGTGAATGAATTAAACTTAGTGCTAGAATTATCTCCCTGTTAGGCAGAATTCATTGAAACCAACAGTAAGGTTCAAAATGACCAGTAATAAAAGTAGGAAGAGACGATTGCTCTGAAGCTCAAATTAATGGGACTGGACTCACAGAGAAAACCACCACATAATGAATCAGATCAAATAAAAGAAGTAGAATGGCCTGCATATATTCTATTAAGAAGAACAAAATGAAACAAAACAAAATGTTACATTATAGTCATTTCAGATATTTATATCAACTAACTTTTTCTAATTAAAATATTATTTTGTTATACAATTGACAAGTGCACATATTAAAAGCTTAAAAGAAAGAGAGAAGGAAATTCTCCTACTTCTGAATCTAGCCCAGATTCCAGAGAATGGTCCACAGTTTCCTGTGCAGTTACTTAAATGGTGGGATCCCTGGCTTATATTGATTCACACCTTTCATAAGCAATGTAAGTCTTTGTTTTTCTACATTCTTACAGTGTTATGTATTTTCAACATTACTGATCTTGCATAATTACTAGGTTAAAGAGAAACCCTTGTTTTAATTTTTATTTCTTCATGGTAGGTGATGTTAAACACCTAATGCTTAAAAGACCCGTTCTTTTTCTTGGTTTTGAATCACCTGTTCGTATTTTTTATTCATTTATATATTACATAGTTTGACTTATAATCATTTGTGGAAATCCTTTGGGTACTGATCCACTAGAAAAAGGAAAGATTAGTAGTCTCTGTGATTTACAACCATTTCTAGACCATTGAAACCCCTTCCCTCCACATAGGGTATTATTGTTTTTAGTAGCTTTACATAAAAAGCATGCATATATGTGTGATCTTTTAATCCTTATCACATATCTAAAGAGTAATCAGAACATACTGATATTACCATCTCTATTTTAGAGTTGAAGAAACGGAACCTCAGTTAATGATTTGACCAAGACCCATAACAGAAATTAAACTTTTCTTCTGATTTCTTGCATTTTCTTCCAACTATGTACATCCATATCTCTATTTTCCAACAGAGTATTGTTATATCCATTGTCATGCACCAATCTTTTTCTATTAAGTTTTCTTTATTGAGTGTATCCTAATTAATGGAAAAACAGGTATATTTCCTTAAAATACTTGCAAAAATCTGCTTTACTAATTTATCATTTCAATGCCCCCATACTTGGCCATAGACTTTAATAAAACTAAATCAGCTGTTTCCCATACTGCTGCAAGCTTGGCACAAAAGTCAGTGTCCACATTATTTCAGCTTTCTGGAGTGGTTCTAAATAATTCATGCTACCTGTTGCCAAACTATTATTACCCACTTTACAAGGCTGGGTTCATTTCTTTTTTAATTTTTTTATTTTTTTATTGTTTTTAAAACATCTTTATTGGAGTATAACTGTTTTACAATAGTGTGTTGTTTTTCTTTACAACAAAGTGAATCAGTTATACATATACATGTGTTCCCATATCTCTTCCCTCTTGCATCACCCTCTCTCCAACCCTCCCTATCCCACCCCTCTAGGTGGTCACAAAGCACAGAGGTGATCTCCCTGTGCTATGCGGCAGCTTCCCACTAGCTATCTAATTTACATTTGATAGTGTATATATGTCCCTGCCACTCTCTCACTTCGTCACAGCTTACCCTTCCCCCTCCCCATATCCTCAGGTCCATGCTCTAGTAAGTTTGTGTTTTATTCCCGTCCTATCACTAATCTCTTCATGACATTTTCTTTTTTCCCCTTAGAGTCCATATATGTGTGTTAGCATATGGTATTTGTTTTTCTCCTTCTGACTTACTTCACTCTGTATGACAGACTCCAGGTCCATCCACCTCATTATAAATAACTCAGTTTCATTTCTTTTTATGGCTGAGTAATATTCCATTGTATATATGTGCCACATCTTCTTTATCCATTCATCTGTTGATGGACACTTAGGTTGCTTCCATGTCCTGGCTATTGTAAATAGAGCTGCAATGAATATTTTGATACATGACTCCTTTTGAATTATGGTTTTCTCAGGGTATATGCCCAGTAGTGGGATTGCTGGGTCGTATGGTAGTTCTATTTGTAGTTTTTTAAGGAAACTTCATACTGTTCTCCATAGTGGGTGTATCAATTTACATTCCTACCAACAGTGCAAGAGTGTTCCCTTTTCTCCACACCCTCTCCAGCATTTAGTGTTTGTAGATTTTTTGATGATGGCCATTCTGGGCAGTGTGAGATGATACCTCATTGTAGTTTTGATTTGCATTTCTCTAATGACTAGTGATGTTGAGCATCCATTCAGGTGTTTGTTAGCAATCTGTATATCTTCTTTGGAGAAATGTCTATTTAGGTCTTCTGCCCATTTTTGGATTGGGTTGTTTGCTTTTTGATATTGAGTCCCATGAGCTGTTTGTATATTTTGGAGATTAATCCTTTGTCTGTTGCTTCATTGGCAAATATTTTCTCCCATTCTGAGGGTTGTCTTTTCATCTTATTTATGGTTTCCTTTGCTGTGCAAAAGCTTTTAAGTTTCATTACGTCCCATTTGTGTATTTTTGTTTTTATTTCCATTTCTCTAGGAGATGGGTCAAAAAGGATCTTGCTGTGATTTATGTCGTAGAGTGTTCTGCCTATGTTTTCCTCTAAGAGTTTGATAGTGCCCAGCCTTACATTTAGGTCTTTAACCGATTTTGAGTTTATTTTTGTGTGTGGTATTAGGGATTGTTCTAATTTCATACTTTTACATGTAGCTGTCCAGTTTTCCCAGCACCACTTATTGAAGAGGCTGTCTTTTCTCCACTGTATATCCTTCCCTCCTTTATCAAAGATAAGTTGACCATATGTGTGTGGGTTTATCTCTGGGCTTTCTATCCTGTTCCATTGATCTATATTTCTATTTTTGTGCCAGTACCATACTGTCTTGATTACTGTAGCCTTGTAGTAGAGTCTGAAGTCAGGGAGCCTAATTCCTCCAGCTCCATTTTTCGTTCTCAAGATTGCTTTGGCTATTCGGGGTCTTTTGTGTTTCCATACAAATTGTGAATTTTTTTGTTCTAGTTCTGTAAAAAATGCCAGTGGTAATTTGATAGGGATAGCATTGAATCTGTAGATTGCTTTGGGTAGTATAGTCATTTTCACAATGTTGATTCTTCCAATCCAAGAACATGGTATATTTCTCCACCTATTTGTATCATATTTAATTTCTTTCATCAGTGTCCTACAGTTTTCTTCATACAAGTCTTTTGTCTCCTTAGGTAGGTTTATTCCTAGATATTTTATTCTTTTTATTGCAATGGTAAATGGGAGTGTTTTCTTAATTTCACTCTCAGATTTTTCATCATTAGTGTATTAGAATGCCAGAGATTTCTGTGCATTAATTTTGTATCCTGCTACTTTACCAAATTCATTGATTAGCTCTAGTAGTTTTCTGGTAGTATCCTTAGTATTCTCTATGTATAGTATCACGTCATCTGCAAACAGTGACAGCTTTACTTCTTCTTTTCTGATTTGGATTCCTTTTATTTCTTTTTCTTCTCTGATTGCTGTGGCTAGAACTTCCAAAACTATGTTGAATAAGAGTGGTGAGAGTGGGCAACCTTGTCTTGTTCCTGATCTTAGTGGAAATGGTTACAGTTTTTCACCATTGAGAATGATGCTAGCTGTGGGTTTGTCATATATGGCCTTTATTATGTTGAGGAAAGTTCCCTGTATGCCTACTTTCTACAGGGTTTTTATCATAAATGGATGTTGAATTTTGTCAAAAGCTTTCTCTGCATCTATTGAGATGATCATATGGTTTTTCTCCTTCAGTTTGTTGATATGGTGTATCACGTTGATTGATTTGCGTAAATTGAAGAATCCTTGCATTCCTGGAATAAACCCCACTTGATCATGGTGTATGATCCTTTTAATGTGCTGTTGGATTCTGTTTGCTAATATTTTGTTGAGGATTTTTGCATCTATGTTCATCAGTGATATTGGCCTGTAGTTTTCTTTCTTTGTGACGTCTTTGTCTGGTTTAGGTATCAGAGTGATGTTGGCCTCATAGAATGAGTTTGGGAGTGTTCCTCCCTCTGCTATCTTTTGGAAGAGTTTGAGAAGGATAGGTGTTAGCTCTTCTCTAAATGTTTGATAGAATTCGCCTGTGAAGCCATCTGGTCCTGGGCTTTTGTTTATTGGAAGATTTTTAATCACAGTTTCAATTTCAGTGCTTGTGATTGGTCTGTTCATATTTTCTATTTCTTCCTGGTTCAGTCTTGGCAGGTTGTGCATTTCTAAGAATTTGTCCATTTCTTCCAGGTTGTCCATTTTATTGGCATACAGTTGCTTGTAGTAATCTCTAATAATCTTTTGTATTTCTGCAGAGTCAGTTGTTACATCTCCTTTTTCATTTCTAAGTCTATTGATTTGAGTCTTCTCCCTTTTATTCTTGATGAGTCTGGCTAATGGTTTATCAATTTTATTTATCTTCTCAAAGAACCAGCTTTTAGTTTTATTGATCTTTGCTATGGTTTCCTTCACTTTTTTTCATTTATTTCTGATCTGATCTTTATGATTTCTTTCCTTCTGCTAAATTTGGGGTTTTTTTGTTCTTCTTTCTCTAATTGCTTTAAGTGCAAAGTTAGGTTGTTTATTCGAGATGTTTCCTGTTTCTTAAGGTATGATTGCATTGCTATAAACTTGCCTCTTAGAACTGCTTTTGCTGTATCCCATAGGTTTTGGGTCGTCGTGTCTCCATTGTCATTTGTTTCTAAGTGTTTTTTTATTTCCTCTTTGATTTCTTTAGTAATCACTTCGTTATTAAGTAGTGTATTGTTTAGCCTCCATGTGTTTGTATTTTTTACAGATCTTTTCCTGTAATTGATATCTAGTCTCATAGTGTTGTGGTCCGAAAAGATACTTGACACAATTTCAATTTTCTTAAATTTGCCAAGGCTTGATTTGTGACCCAATATATGATCGATCCTGGAGAATGTTCCATGAGCACTTGAGAAGAAAGTGTATTCTGTTGTTTTTGGATGGGATGTCCTATAAATATCAATTAAGTCCATCTTGTTTAATGTATCATTTAAATCTTGTGTTTTCTTATTTATTTTCATTTCGGACGATGTGTCCATTGGTGAAAGTGGGGTGTTAAAGTCCCCTACTATGATTGTGTTACTGTCGATTTCCCCTTTTATGGCTGTTAGTATTTGCCTTATGTATTGAGGTGCTCCTATGTTGGGTGCATAAATATGTACAATTGTTATATATTCTTCTTGTATTGATCCCTTGATCATTATGTAGTGTCCTTCTTTGTCTCTTGTAATAGTCTTTATTTTATAGTCTATTTTGTCTGATATGAGAATTGCTACTCCAGCTTTCTTCTGATTTCCATTTGCATGGAATATCTTTTTCCATCCCCTCACGTTCAGTCTGTATATGTTCCTAGGTTTGAAGTGGGTCTCTTGTAGACAGCATATATAAGGGTCTTGTTTTTGTATCCATTCAGCCAGTCTGTGTCTTTTGGTGGGAGCATTTAATCCATTTACATTTAAGGTAATTATCGATATGTATGTTCCTATTACCATTTACTTAATTGTTTCGGGTTGTTCTTATAGGTCTTTTCCTTCTTTTGTGTTTCTTGCCTAGAGAAGTTCCTTTAGGATTTGTTGTAGAGCTGGTTTGGTGGTGCTGAACTCTCTCAGCTTTTGCTTGTCTGTAAAGGTTTTAATTTCTCCATCAAATCTGAATGAGATCCTTTCTGGGTAGAGTAATCTTGGTTGTAGCTTTTATTCCTTCATCACTTTAAATATGTCCTGCCACTCCCTTCTGGCTTGTAGAGTTTCTGCTGAAAGATCAGATGTTAACCTTATGGGGATTCCCTTGTGTGTTGTTGTTTTTCCCTTGCTGCTTTTAATATGTTTTCTTTGTATTTAATTTTTGACAGTTTGATTATTATGTGTCTTGGCGTGTTTCTCTTTGGGTTTATCCTGTATGGGACTCTCTGTGCTTCCTGGACTTGATTGACTATTTCCTTTCCTATATTAGGGAAGATTTCAACTATAATCTCTTCAAATATTTTCTCAGTCCCTTTCTTTTTCTCTTCTTCTTCTGGGACCCCTATAATTCAAATGTTGGTGCGTTTAATGCTCTCCCAGAGGTCTCTGAGACTGTCCTCAGTTCTTTTCATTCTTTTTTCTTTCTTCTGCTCTGCAGTAGTTATTTCCACTATTTTATCTTCCAGGTCACTTATCCGTCCTTCTGCCTCAGTTATTCTGCTATTGATCCCATCTAGAGTATTTTTTCATTTCATTTATTGTGTTGCTCATCGTTGCTTGCTTTCTCTTTATTTCTTCTAGGTCCTTGTTAACTGTTTCTTGCAATTTGTCTATTCTGTTTCCAAGATTTTGAAACATCTTTACTATCATTATTCTGAATTCTTTTTCAGGTAGACTGCCTATTTCCTCTTCATTTGTTAGGTCTGGTGTGTTTTTATCTTGGTCATTCATCTGTTGTGTGTTTTTCTGTCTTCTCATTTCGCTTATCTTACTGTGTTTGGGGTCTCCTTTTTGCACGCTGCAGGTTCGTAGTTCCCGTTGTTTTTGGTGGCTGTCCCCAGTGGCTAAGGTTGGTTCAGTGGGTTGAGTAGGTTTCCTGGTTGGGGCGACTAGTGCCTCTGTTCTGGTGGATGAGGCTGGATCTTGTCTTTCTGGTGAGCAGGTCCACGTCTGGTGGTGTGTTTGGGGATGTTCGTAGCTTATTATGATTTTAGGCAGCCTCTCTGCTAATGGATGGGGCTGTAGACCTGTCTTGCTCTTTGTTGGGGATAGGGTGTCCAGCACTGTTCGTTGCTGGTCCTTGATTGAAGCTGGGTCTTGGTGTTGAGATGGAGATCTCTGGGAAATTTTCGCCATCTGATATTACATGGAGCTGGGAGGTCTCTTGTGGACTAGTGTCTTGAGGTTGGTTCTCCCACCTCAGAGACACAGCCCTGGTGCCTGGCTGGGGCGCCAAGAACCTTTAATCCACATGGCTCAAAATAAAAGGGAGAAAAAATAGAAAGGAAAGAAAAGGAAGGAAGGAGGGAGGGAGGGAAGGAAGGAAGAAAGGAAGGAAGAAATGAAGGTAGGAAGAAAGCAAGAAAGGAAGGGAGGAAGGTGGAGAGGAAGAAAGGGAGGAAGGAAGGGAGGAAAGAAGGGGGAAGGAAGGAAGAAGAGAGGGAAGGAGGGAAGAAAGGAAGGAAGAAAGGAAGAAAGAAAGGGAGAAGACAAAGTAGGATAAAGTATAGTTATTAAAATAAAAAAATAACTATTAAGAAGAAAAATTTCTATTAAAAAAAAACAGAAAAACGGGTCAGTCTAACCCTAGGACAAATGGTGAAAGCAAAGCTATACAGACAAAATCTCATACAGCAGCACCCACATACACACTCACAAGAAGAAAAAAAGGGGAAAATAATAGTATATCTTGTTCCCAAAGTCCACCTCCTCAACTTGGGATGATTAGTTGTCTATTCAGGTTTTCCACAGATGCAGGGCACTTCAAGTTGATTGTGGAGCTTTAATCTGCCACTTATGAGGTTGCTGGGAGAGACCTCCCCCTCTCCTCCCTGTTCACACAGCTCCTGGGGTTCAGCTTTGGACTTGGTCCTGCCTCTGCGTGTAGGTCGTCCGAGGGCGTCTGCCCTTCGCTCAGACAGGACGATGTTAAAGGAGCAGTTGATTCAGGGGCTCCGGCTCACTGAGGCCGGGGGGAGGGAGTGGCACGGGTGCGGGGCGAGTCCGCGGCGGCAGAGGCCGGCGTGACGCTGCACCGGCCCGAGGCGCGCCGCGCGTTCTCCCGGGGAGGCTGTCCCTGCATCCCGGGACACCGACAGTGGCGGACTGCACGGGCTCCCAGGAGGGCTGGTGTGGAGAGTGACCTGTGCTCACACACAGGCCTCTTGGTGGTGGCAGCAGCAACCTTAGCGTCCCACACCCGTCTCTACTGTCTGTGCCGACAGCCGCGGCTCGCGCCCGTTTCTGGAGCTCCTCTACGTGGTGCTCTTAATCCCCTCACCTCACGCCCGAGGAAGCAAAGAGGCAAGAAAAAGTCTCCTGTCTCTTTGGCAGCTCCGCGCTCGTTTCTGGGGCTCCTTTAAGGGGCGCGCTTAATCCCCTCTCCTTGCGCCCAGGAAGCAAAGAGGGAAGAAAAGGTCTCTTGTCTCTTCGGCAGCTCCAGACTTCAACTGGACTCCCTCCCGGCCAGCAGTGGCACACTAACCCCTTCAGGCTGTTTTCACTCTGCCAACTCCAGACCTTTCCCTGGAATCCGACTGAAGCCCGATCCTCAGCTCCCGGCCCCCACCCGCTCCGGCGGGGGAGCAGACAAGCCTCTCAGGCTGGTGAGTGCCAGTCAGCACCGATCCTCTGCGGGAATCTCTCCACTTTGCCCTCCGCACCCTGTGGCTGCGCTCGCCTCCGCGGCTCCGGAGCTTCCCCCTCCGCCACCCGCAGTCTCCGCCCGTGAAGGGGCTTCTAGTGTGTGGGAGTCTTTCCTCCTTCACGGCTCCCTCCCACTCCTTGGGTTCATTTCTTTCTCATCAATGAAAACTGTCAGGATCTTATCAAACCAAGGTCAGAATTTTTCTCACTCTCTGGTTTTACAAGAATCTTACATTATTTATATATAATAAAGTGAGTTGATTTGCTTAAATATCTACCATAATCTTTCAAATAATGCTAATTCACTTCATATTAATATGCTATATTAATGCTATATAATATAATATGGTATATTTATTGAATGCTCTATTCACTTCCTATTAATATGCAGTTTGACAACAGAATGTGACTATGCATAAATGAATGCAGTTTGTTGGTATTATTCACAGGTATCAATAATTATTACCAAGCTGGGAATTGAAGAAATTCAGGGGTACTCTTTATGAACTAAAAAATAATGATTTAAAATTTAAGGATAAAAAGGAGAAAGAAGAGGTAGTAACTAAATAGATAATTAAAATATAAACATAAATGCAATAATCTAGACCAGGTTAATATTTGGAAAAATGCAAAATAACTTTCCTAATACTTCCAGAATTTTACTGTCTGCCTCTCACATTAGACTCAAGATTTATGTTTTGTTTAGGCAATAGAGAACAACAAATCACTAGGGAAATTTTATGGAAACCAAAAAGTGGGCTGTTTAATTAGCAAAGAAAGCAGGTGCTAGTACTGATGGAGGCAAGGTACCTCTCCATTGGCAGGAGAGAAACAGTAATGGGAGGTTAGAAGGTGGAAGTGAGTTTTTCTTAAAAAAAGATGTGATAGAAGAACAACTAAGCCAGAAAAAGAGGGGAAAATAAGAAGCAAACAGGCAGGGGAAAATTTAAACTAACCTAGGTAAGGAAGTGAAGAGATTGTCACAGGTGTGTATACAAAGAAATGAACATCAGCTGGATTAGACCAGTAGCACACTGTATGATTTGTGCCCTTACAGATTTTTCTGGTACAAGTCCTGGGACTATAGAAGACACTCTGTCTAGACATTGCCCCAGAATAGCCTAAGGTTTGCATAAACTCTTCTGGTATTTTTATTTCAATCCTATACATTGGAGGTTGTACCTTACATACCTAGCAGGATTATCACAGGTACATTGTTTAAACCATTTTATTTGTAAATATTTCCATATCTACTCAAATATCAGTTTCTTAAATTGTGCTTTTTCATGTATTGGTTTTTCTAAAGATTATTTCATTTCACTTATTTATTTCAGTCAACTTTTCAAAATTCAAACATATGCATGCATTTTAATTTCTGCCTATATTATATAACATTGAATTTTGCACAAACATTTAATGCATTCACAAATAAAAGATGGCTAGTGTTTCATATTGCTACTTAGTAGGCTATTAAATTATTACACATAAACAGAAAATATTCTAAAGATATCATCACTTTTAATATTTCAGCAGTTGTTTCAATTACCTATAAAGCATAGGAATAATGCCAGTTATCTTTAAAAGACAGCATAATAGAGGAAATGGATTTAAAATGGCTTCAAATTATTTTTGTTTAATAAAATAATCTATGCCTTGCGTTCACCCTTTTCAATCCTATCTACTTTCTGATTCCTATGGTCCTTAAAAAGAGTATTGTAAATGACTGAACAGAACATTATATGTGATTTTGTGCTGGAAAATTGAAATAACGTGATCATGGCTAAGCAGGAGCTTTATGGAAGTAGCAAATAGTTACATGATTACTGAAGTATAGCTGTCAATGGAAATAGAAACCTGCAAGGAGCCTATCATAAAAGCAGCAATTTCAGATTCACTAGTATTTAAAATTAAAGTTTAGTAATTCATTGTGGATATTTCTCCTTAATGGCTTTCAGAAAGTTTCTTACTTTCACTTAGCATTTTCACTTTTTTTCTTAATGTCCTGCCCTTCAAAATGAAAATGTGCTTATTTAAGATCAGTAATGCAATTGTTATAAGGCTGTGTGAATAAAGCACTCTAAAAACGTTGAATTCTGAAACAATGGTCAGTCAATTGTTATTTATAGTCAACACTATTTTTAATTCATTGAGAGATGAAATATATTAAGTAAGTCAATTTGACCATTAGTTTGTTTTTCTTTTTCCTCTTCTGGAGCATAATTAGCTGATGGGTGAACCTAATTAGAGACATGACAAAACTTTCAAGTAAAAGTGCTTCGTGAAAAAAAAAAAAGGCTATTTAAATAGTTGTACATAAATGTATGACATTATACTGTCTTATGAAGTAGAGATGAGAAGGAGGTTTAAGAAATTGGACACTAACTAAAGGAAAAAGTTTTGGAGAAGAAGTATTTGGGATTTAAAAATATATATATTTTGTTTGTTTAGCATGAAATACATCTGGACTAATGTATCTGTGGAGATATGTGTGAAATATTACAGAGCGACCTTTAAGAATTAGTCTGGGAAAAAGAAAAAACTTCAGAGGAGTTGATAAAAATGATTGGGGTTTGAGACAAATTAGACAAACAAGGAAGATATTGCATATAAACAGAAATAAACAATTCAGATTGAGAAAATTTAAGAGAGAAAACATTTGAGACTTAACTTTTTGCCCACACAACATTTTAAGTACTGGAGGAACATAGTTATGTGATAACTGAGTTTAAGCACTTTCCTAAGCAACACTGAACACAAAAGCATAAGCCTCACATAATAAGGGCATCATAATATTACATAATTTTCAAAGTTAAATTTCCAAAATAACATTTTTAAAAGTGTATGCTTTGTGATTAACAGGTATAAGAAATATGTCCATAGGCATTGGTTTTCATGTGATTCAGTAGATATTACTGCAAATAACATAAATACATAGATGTTTTGTATACACTAAGCAAATAGGACATAGGATAGAGATATATATGTATGCATACTGCCGTTAGTAGGCAGAAATCTACATATTTTAGAGCTATTTATTAATATAGACTTATTATTCAAATCTAACAGAAAAGGAATACTTCATGACTAGAAAATAGCTCTTTTTGTTTGTGAGAGCACTGATTATATTTTGGGGGAATTAGTTCACCATGAGTCAAAAGCAAGGGAAAAGGAAAAAGAAAAGAAAACCCTGTTCATGGAAATAGCAGTATTGAAAGTATGAAAAATGATGTTTAAAGATCTAGAAATCTAGTCTCCATATATCTTTTCACCATAATCTATAACCTCATTCTTCTAAAGTATGCATTCCTACTCTAAACCACTGTCTTTCTAAATATACTATGGCCTTACATGCCCCAGACTTCTGTTCATTCTGTTATTTAAAGATGGAGGACTCTTCTATCACATTTTCCCACACATGTAAAAATGTCTGCACTCGTCAATACATATCTCCCATTGCTAACTACTCCACAATGTCTTTCCTGATTCTTTAATTCACAATTATTAAACCTTTTCCTTTTATTTTCATAGCTCTTTGCTTATTCCTCTATTCAGAGAACATTTTAATGTGTTAAAATATGTTAATATATATTTTATTGTTTACTTGTCATTCTGAATTATATGTACCAAAAAGTTTGAAGAAAAAGCAGAAAAGCTAATAACTGAGATGAGATAGAAATACCAAGAAATCAAATATCTTTCGTTAAGTAAAATTTCACACCTAGGATTTTGCCCCAGAGAAATAAAATATATGTCTATAAAAAGGCTCATACATGAATGTTCATAGCAGCTTTATTCAGATACGAAAAAAAAAAGAAGAAAAAACCCACACAGATAAGCCAAATGTCTATCTACAAGAGAATAGATAATCAAATTGTGCTTTTTTCATACAAAGGAATGAAATGCCAACAATGGAAAGGAATAAACTTCTGATGCATGTAAACATTTGTATGACTCTCACAGGTATTACACTGAATGAAAAAATCAGAAGAGAAATGTACATATGATGTTATTCCTTTATGTGAAGTTCTAGAACAGATACAAATAACATGTGGTAAAAATATTCAGAAAAATGTGGGGGTAGGTGACTAAGAACGAGTACGAGAGAACTTTCTGGAGTGATGAAACATTCTGTTTATTGCTAGTGTGTGGGGTACAAAGGTATATGTACTCATCAAAACATTAGACTATACATTTAAGATGCATGCAGTAAAAGTATGTAAATATTCCTTTAAAAGATCTATAAAAAGAAATATTGAATTTTATTTAGTATCTTTACTGTTTTCTATAGTATAAGTTGGCAAATGTGAAAGTATTATCTGTATATTCAAGGCATTAAATAATTAGTAAATATACTGAAAATAATAGGAGCCAGAAAAGATACAAATATGGAAAGAGAAAAGGCTAGAATGTACTCTGTGGATTGCAATTAGAGTTCTCTGTATGAACACATTTTACACACACACACACACAACACACACACATTTGATGGTAGACAGTTCTCTATGACTCTTGTGCATTTTTGCCCATTTTCTAAGAAAAAGTATTAAAATAATTTGCTCCAGGTAGCTTTCCAAGAATGTTTTTATAGCATTCACTCTGGAGAGATAAACATAAGGTCTCCCAGGCTCCCTCTGATCAGAGTAGTAAAGACTCACTCAGGGCCAAATGTGGGCAGATTTGCTACCAACTGCCTTATAATATTGGGAGTTTCCCTTAGCTCATGTTTCGTCAGCTGTGACATAAAACCAAGTGTATGCACAGCATCCACTTGGACCCACCTCCAAATCACCCTGAGGGGGTTGGAGGCAAGAGGAACTGATGGGTACAGGAAGCCCTTGATTCCTCCCGCTGTGCCATGAGGAATAAAGTTCTCTAATCCATGTATCTTGTGTTTTCTTCCTGCATCTATGAACCCATGCAGGCTAACTTCTTAGCTTAACTTAGTTTTCAAGTAGAGTAAAGTTTCAGAACTCACAGTTCCTTATAACACCCATTTGTTTTCTGGATTTTTCCGATGAGAGGGCCTAAAATAAATGACATAGCTATCCCATAGATGACCATACCTGTGATTTGCAAGACCATGCAGATCTTGGTCTTTGAATACCATTCAACTCCAAAAGGAAACAAGGCTTCTTTAAGAATACACTGAACCCATGGCTAGTGCAGGTGGAGAGAAAGTAAAGAAGTGCTAAAGAATGATGGTGGCAAATCTTAACCAAGTGATTATATTTAACATCACCAACTTTGAGGACAAATAAGTATCACTTGCCTCCTGATGTGATACACTGAGAAGAACACATCATTTTAATACTATTCCTGCCTAAATAGTAAAACCTAAATCTAATCATGAAGAAATATCAATGAGGAACATTCTACAATATAAATGACCTGTGCTCTTCAGAAATATAAAAGGTCACAAAAGACAAGGAAACTCTGAGGAATAATTCTAGCTTATGAGACTAGCAATACCTCACAAATAACTGCAAAATGTGACCTTTGTAGGTAGAACATTTGACCATGGGACACCAAATGACTATGACCCATTCTGCACTGGGTACTGATGACCTGCCAAGTCATAATGTCTAATGAGCCAGCGGCAGATGGAAATGGTAAAACTGGGATCAAGCGTGAACAGGATGAGAGGACATGAGTAAGGTGCATGAGTTGGTAGTCAAGGCCTCCACACAGCTGCACCCAGGGCTTGAAGCTATTGCCATCAGGGGTGTTTCATCTGCCCAGCTGAAGAATAAAGAAAAGCCCAAGCTAGGTTATGGATGAGTTGACTTGGTATGTGTGAGCAAGCTGAAAACGTACAACTGCCTCATAGTCACACTCAGGTATGGCCTTAAAAGACATTGGAGTCAGAAAATCTTCCCAATGGGCAGAACTGAGAGCAGTGCACCTGGTCATCCACTTTGCAAGGAAGAAGTAGTGGCCTGAGCTGAGAATATATACACACTCCTGGGCAGCAGCAAATGGCTTGGCCTGGTCAAAGGCCTGGAATGAAAATTTCTGGAACATCAGAGGAAAAAGGGTCTGGGGTAGTTGGAACACATAGAAGTGGACACAAACTTGATGTTAGGCCAATGTATGGGTAAATTAAACTGAATACTAAAAAAAAAAAACTTTAAAATCATGTTAAATGCAATATTGATCAGTGAGGGCTTTGAGAAAAATTAATTTGAAACATAAAAATGAGAACAATTTTTGACTTGCTCATATTTATTCATGAATGTATTAAGGTAACTATCAAAAATTAACTTATAAAAAGTTTTCATAATAAAAGATTATGTATCAAGTCCATTCTCAAGATCAGTAAAAGAAAATAAAAGGTCTTAGAAGAGAAAGTTTTAAAGAAGTCCGAAAATACCCTGAATAACAGTCTCCTAATGGTTTTGAAGTATGTACCAAGTGTTTCTTAATTTCAGAATTGTCAGTCTTAATTGCATAATTAATAAAGCATTTTAAGTACGGGCAGGAGAAAGAGTTTGTAAACATTATAGATTTTCACAAGGGTAACAATTTATTATAGTTTAATTACTTCGTAGATGCTTATAGACAGAGCTCCCATGAAGTTGAACCTCCATGCAGTTAGGCAGAACCTGAAACTCTCCTGTTACTATTTTTTTGTCAACATAGAGGTGAAATAAACATGCAATCTAAGTAAGATTGTACAGCTCACAAAGAACTTTTCCAAGTGGCTTATCTCCCCCGTTGCACATAGTCTTTGCATTTCCAGTTATAGCAGCATCTTCCACCCCCTACCATCCCCTTCCAATTAAAACAGGATTTTTAGAAATGGAAAGTTTTAAGGTTAAGCTTTTAATTTCTAACATAACATTTTTTTAAGTTCTTATATTCTTAACTGAAAAATAATTGCAAGCATATGAGATCAGAGGTTGGGTTTTGGAGGGTGGGTGTTTGTTTTTCTAGGAAAAGGGGATCTGTTTTCCCAGAAATAATATTATGTGCCTGCCTGAACCTGTAGGTATCCTTGTTTTAATCTACTTTGCTTTCTCAAGGGGATCAGATGAAAGGCCTTACTCTCCTCATTTGACGCATGGTGCTCAGCTCTGTTGATGAGGATAAATATAACCTGCATCTGCCTGCTTCTTATCATCCCCATATTGCTTTCCTACCACCTTATCCTGAACAAAGTCCTTTGCCAGTATCTACCTCAAGTTCCAGAGCTTGAAGATACTGCATCTCCTCTCACAGTACACTGGAAGATGGAATAGATGATGCTCAGTAGCACTCTTAGATACGATGCTTGCTTTGCACAGAACTGATAGAATAGATTCCTATGGGAAGATCAGAGAGTCTTAGAATATTCTTGTAAATAAAAAATAAATAAAATAGATTTTATCCAGCCTCATAGGTAACTAAAATAATCAAATGACATGTAATTTTAAATCAGCAATTATCCTGATGTTATTCAAATTATTCAGAATATTCTACAATATGAAAATAACTTTAATTAAAATGAATATAATCCCATTTGTCAAAATCTACAAATATCACTTTCAGGTGGTAGACTACCAGACATATTTTTATTAACATATAGGTTGATTGGTTTAATCTATCACTGAACAATAACTTTACTGACATCTACTTTCAAAATTTTAATGAACGATTTTATATAATTTTATACCTGAAATGAGTCATATAAATTTCATATAGAATGTGCAAAAGTGAAAAATCTGTATAAGATGAGATAAACTCATTTAATAAATATGTGTATTTAAAATGTACAGAGAAATTTTACCTTGATGAGTTTTTTGAGAAATTAATTTTTAAGTGACATTTTGTGTTTCAGAATGGCTAAATCAGGAAAAAGTCCTCTAACCTTTGTTACTGTATTACAAAATAACATCTGAATGTCCCCAGGATGAATTTAACCAAAAATGTGAAAAGAGCAAGGGCAAGCTAGTGATATATCATGAAGTCATGGGTGAAATGTTAATCAAGGCAATTTTGTAGTGAAGATATGTGGTGATTGGGAGACTATATAGCAAAGGTATAAGTAAGATGGCTGTAAGCAGATAAAATGTGATTGCTCGTGGAGAAATAATCCTAATCGTGATACACCATACATAATTGATGACTTAATCTTAGCAAAAGCATTGCTAAATACTTTGCATACATTATCTCATTAAACTTTCACACCAAACTTATAATTCAAGTAAAAAAAAAAAAAAAAAAAAAAACTAAAGAAACTGTGAATGAGGGAATTTAAGTAAAGTATCCATGTTCCCAGAATAGTTTTGATTCATTCTAGATTTATTTAACTACCCAGTGTTTGCTCATAACTCTGATATTTTACTTCTTTCCTCTGTACTACACTGCACTATACTGTCTCCTATTGCATGGATTGATTCCTTGATACTGTATATTCCATGCGTCTTGACAGAGCAAAGTAGAATAAATATAAACCCAGATTTTTAATATCTGGTTTCTTTATAGTTTTGGAAAATGAATTTTCACTAACAACTTAAATTCAACTCAATGTATCCTTTTCCTATTTTTTTCTGCCACAAATGTGGTTTCATCCCATGCTGCCTATGCACATATGAACTCCTGCAACTGAAAGTGACTGGAGTAAAATATACAGACCATACTGAATTGTAATCCTTTAAATTTGTAATCACCAAATTCAAGCTGATACTGCGTGGGAATCATGACATTTTCCTAGTCCCTACTCTCCAAGATAATTTTATACCTTCCCCTTTTATTTTCTCCTTTCTTCAAACTTTAATCATCTTTTTTCCCCATTCTATTGCTTGGCTGATATTTTTGCTTCCTATTCCACAGTGGAAAAAAAAAAGGAGTTAGAAGAGAGTTTTTCAGAGACTCATTACCACATCTAGCAATTAATTCACTTCTGTTTGTAGTCATATCCAACTCTCATTTATTATTATGGATGAACTGTCCAAGTTCCTATCAAAAGCAATCCTTCCATTTTTTCACACAAGATCCAATACTCTTGTTTTTAAATGCAACACCCCAGTAATTTTCCTCTCTTTCCCACATCATGAATTTTCTCCATGCTTTCTGGATCAATATGGTCAGCATACAAACATGCTTTGACTTCTTCCCTTTAAAAAGCCCAGCTCCAGTACTACCCCATTCCTCCGTTCCCTATTCATTCTTTCTTGAAAGATCAAGCGTTTCTCCCTGTTATTTCACAGAAACTGATTTCCACTTTTCTACATCTATTGGTCAATTCTCAGTCCATATCTAACTTCATTTAGCAGCATTTGTAATAATAGTTCAACCTTTCCTTCTCGAAGCTCTTTTGTCGGCAAACAATATCACATTCTCCTGGTTTAACTTTTAATTCACTGGGTGGTTTTCTTTCTCATTTGCCGGTTCCTCCTAATTCTCAACACTGGAGTGTACTAGGACTCAGTCCTCAGACTTCTATATTTTCCTTGTTCTGCATTACGGATGGAGGAAAGTCAAACTTAAAATAAAAATGGAATTATTCATGATCAATAGTGGAAATATATAGACTTTAAAAATCCTTAGTATAAATGGAAAGGAAAAAAAATAAACTTGGAACCACAATTAACAATTCATCAATTACCAACTATATTATTATAACTGTATTTAATGATTTTTCTAGAATTAAAATTTAGAGTTAAATACTTAAAACTGATATTGCGTGTTTAACATATTTAATTGGATACTACTTTGTGGCTTCTAAGATTCTACCTAAACATATCTATAGTATACAATTCAGATACTATAAAAAAACATTTACACAAATATGTATATCAATATATCTATATCTATATTACTCATTGTCCATATCATTTTTATGCTAGAAATGAATTAAATGGAATATTTTGAAAACATACTTAAGGAGCATTTAAATATGATTTCAGTACCTCAGCCAGCATATAGTAAGTTAAGCTAAAATATTTGTTAATGTCATAAAATAACCTCAAACCCCCACTGTATTTTAACTATGATTTGTGTTGGTCTGTATTTGAAATTATCTAGTTAGGCATTTATATAAGTAAAATGTGAGATAATTAGAAATGTATTTGGGAAGAATAAACTTGTCTTTCCCTAGAAGTATCTCGCAAACATATTACTTATTAAAGTGAACAATTGTGAAATCTAAGGAACATGACAAATAGTCTCATATTGAATGTTATGTGGAATACTAAGAGATCATATGCAGACTTAAGTGTCAATTTTATATACATATGTGTGAATGATATATGTCAATAACCTAGGCTTTATATATTGATTAAGAAAATCTAACTTGCATTAGACTTATACTGAATTTACATTAATGCTGCTTATATGGCTTCAATTCAACTTAATTTCCACTAATGTCTTTCACAAGGGCTTCTAATAAATCACTTCTTCCCATACACAATCTGTATGACTGTTTTAAAAATCAAATTCATAAACTTTATTTTATTAAGATTAAACTTTCCTCCTATTATTTTAGTCTACTGAAAAACTTTAAACATAAATCTACCAGTCTATATAATAACTCCTTCTTATTCTATATTAATCACATCTATGATAATCCTACATTTTATATTATCACCTATGATACTAATAAAACCATTTAGTAGGAAACTGTCAAGGAAAGGCCATCAGTGAATATAACAAGCAAAGTTAGTCCAGATTAAAGCTTTAATTTTTCAAAGGTTGAAATCTAGTTAATTGTAGAATTTTTTAACTTGGGGTTCTCCTTTCAAAATGCAAGCTACTGTATAATCAATAACACTGTCTAAAATGAAACACAAATTAGTGTGGCACAACTTGTTCCTTAATGAACAAATAATGGCTTATCTATATTTTTTCAAGTACTTATATACTATTTATAGGCTTATTGAGTCATTTAGCCTCCAGGAAATATGCTTACAACCCACTATGTGTGAATCTCGGCTCTAGGTACAAAGGAGGTCCTCCCATCATTTACTTGATCCTCTAAAGTGCAAATGGTAGATAGAAAATATTTTGACCCTAATAATCACACTCTCAATTTTCTTTTTAAGAAATCTTAATATTCCTGTGGCCAATTTTATTGCTTTACAGTCTTTTATTTTTCTGGCACCAAATTTCTTACTACGAGATAAATTCTTCCATTTTGTATATTACTCTTAACTCTTGATTATCTATATTAGTTTCACATTTCTCCAACCATGGATTTTTTTTTCATAAAAGTGAGGTAAACTTTAGTAAGTACCCAAGTCTTTAATCAAAAAATTATACATTGTAGTTTTTAATGAATTATTGTTCATTACCATGTAATGAAACGACGACACTAGCAATGACTGATGAAAGAATAGATATGGGAAAAAAGCACCAGCATCTCTGTCTCTCTCTCTCTCTCTCTCATGGCATTTGAAATGTAATAATTTTCATTAAAGAAAAAAATGTCTTCATATCTTTCTGTATATTTCATATACATTTTGAGGATCTGTGGCCTGTTTAACAAAATGTAGCTGGTTTGGACTAAAGTTATTATAATAATTATTATTGCTATTGTTGTCTTTGTTGAACATGAACAGATTTTTTGTGAACATCAATACTCACTTTATTCATTAGACTGATCAACTGTATAACATCCTTCACAACCATGGAGTAAGGACAGGAGTTTTACATAGATATATGACTCACCTCTTCAGTTGATTATACTCGGAAAATGAATGCTGGGAGCACCTGCATTTCTTTAGAGATATCCCAGTGAAGTGAAGTTTAACTGCTATTGCTGGGAGCCTCTAAACTGGGTTGTACCTCAGTAAGGACTAGAGAATGATCTTTAAGATACTTCTATTAAAATTATTCCAATTATTATTCCAGGGGTACAGTTTCTAAAGGAATTGGCTTGTATTTCAATCCAAAAGAAATTATTTTCCTTCAAAATTTTTGAAAACACCTGCAACTGTAGTTGAGTTTGTTTATTTGCCTTTATTTTTTTCATTCAGGAAAGAATATGCCATCCATTTCCATTACAGGATACTCACTAAATACATAATTAACCTATAATTGTGCTCTTTTGTTAATTTTTCTGATGATAGTTGTTTTGTTTTGCTTTCTGCCACAAAGAAATTTGGCCAGGCATACCCTCTAAGTGAAATGAATACATAGCATAACATGGAAAGCTGGAGGCTGCTGGGTGAGCATCTGAACTCAGATGTTAAGTGGTGGAGAAGCTGGTAGAGAAGCAGCATCTGGTATAGTAGAGCTGAGCAATGTCATGGCTGCCAGAAAAGCCAAACCTTGTGGGAAGGGCCAAAGGTGAATGGGAGAGAACTATCTAGAGTATTTGCTGTAGGAAAGAAAAGAGTGTGCAATTTCATGAGAAGAATGGTTATAAAAGGATGAAATAGGATATTCTGTGAAGAGAATGGTGTTACTAAAGAATGAAAATATCTATTGTCTAGAATTGTATAACAATCAAAATCAGTGAGACATTTTCTGCTGTTATGAAATTAGAAGCACCTGCTGTTACTGGTAATAACAACTCCTGACCCGAGTATGTCAAATAGATTTTCCAAGCACTGAAAATTACTGTTGTCATGGAGAACTGCAACTGTCCAGGAATGAAAAGAACTTTTCTGTAGGATTTGGAACCATTTGAATTGTTGCTTTTTAATATGTTACCATCATCAAAGACAAATGCTTATGCCTAGGTGATGAAGTCTGCTTACAATATAACAATCTTTAGTATCTGGGAAAAAATCGTCTGGTCAAGGATTTCAAGTTGGGTCACTGTTTTTCAAAGACCTGTTGTTTTCAATGTTTCAAAATGATGTGTTTGTATTAATTGTTGTTGGTGGATGGCGGGAACAAAAAGTGCCCACAGAACTGAGAAGTATCTTGAGACCAAACAACGAGGCAGGCAGCTCCATGTAATCAATGGGTCAGTTTATTACAGGGTAACTTACTCACAGGGTAAGATTGGATAGCTTACAATCCAGATGCATTCACAGGTGCATTCTGCACTGAGGAGCCACTGGGACAATTTTATAATTAACCTAGGGTATGAGTTATGTGCTTGAAAACAGGAAGTGCCTTGCTAAATCAAGATTTATGAATGGGTAACTAGTCTCCTGATTACTGGGAATACATCAGCCAACGTCTTCATTGTTTGGAGACGTAACAGAGCATAGAGGCTAGCTAGACCTAAAGATCATTAAAAAATATCTATTAGCTAAAAGCCCTGGATGACTGAGAAGAGATTTACTACACAGTACAGCCCTAGGTAGGGTTAGTGGAAGGACAGGAGGAACTGAATGGGCCCAAATGACATCAGTTATGCTAATAGTTCTACAACCATAAAAACTGGTATATTCATTAACATTATAAAACTGAACAAATGTATAAGTAGAGTTAGGTAGTTAATCGAATAACATTTCTTTGATTAGTTAGATGAAAATAATATTAAAAAAAACAAAATGGGGCTTCCTTGGTGGCGCAGTGGTTGAGAGTCCGCCTGCCGATGCTGGGGACACGGGTTCGTGCCCCGATGCAGGAAGATCCCACATGCCGCGGAGCGGCTGGGCCATGGCCAGCTGAGCCTGTGCGTCCGGAGCCTGTGCTCCGCAACGGGAGAGGCCACAAGGGTGAGGCCCGCGTACCACAAAAAAAACAAAACAAACCAAACCAAACCAAAATGATACTAAGATTAAATGGACAACATTTAGTTAGAATAAAATGGTTAAATTATATATATTTATAAGCCATATTAAATTTAGCACAATGCTTTATTAATGTTGATATTTTTTATTCCTTATTGCAAAATACATTTCCTATAACACAACCAAATGAAAATTCAAGTAGGGGATATTTTTAAAAATTGACGTTTTTAATTATAATTGAAGGTAGTGAGAAATTTGAAAGGCTATGAATAGCAGTAATGAGTAAACACAGTTATCCATGTAACTAATTCATTCCTAATTTATCTATTCAACATAAATGTATTGAGCACCTAGCATATGTTACTGGCAGAGATGGCATTAAACAAATCTGACAAAAAACTTTGCCCTCAGATATCTTACATAATATTATCATTACATATCCCTTACATATTAGTTACATATTACATTAAATATAAGATCATTACTCCTTTAGCAGAGATCTGTTTGGCTTTAGATTATGAAATCTTCAAAAATTACTGTTAGAACATTTCCATAACCCCAAAATATTCTGTATCTTGGTTGTGGTGGTAGTAATATGGGTGTATATACTTCTCAAAAGGCATCAAAGTGCACCATTAAATTTTATAATTAAACTGGACAATTCAAACTGGGAAATAAAAATTAAAGTTGTATATAAATTATGTCTTAATAAAGTAGAATTTAAATGCTTGATGATATATTTTTAGTTATATACTATAATAATTACTTACACATACATACCTAAATTTCACAAGTGTATATATTTTTGATGTGGATGTAAAAAGAAACATAGAAAGAGTAAGAAGGAAGTATGACTTGATATATTTTGGGAACTCTAGGTCAAGGGTTATTATATTTGTTGTATTTTAGAAATGTCACTTTTATTTAAAATGAGGTTATTTCATCTCTGTTTGCCCTTCAAGATCCCCAGGATGACATTACTGGTGTTACTAATAGATGGCATAGAGAAGGCCTCCTAGGAACTTTGGATGATATATATAAAAATAAAGTTCTATTATCTTGCTATAAGGATATTTACCTTTCTTTGGAGCTTTCATTTTTAGGAATAGTTTATAAAGAGACAATTTTTTTGCAAATAAATGAAGAAAAATAAAAATTAGTTCATCTTCTGCTTATCTGACGCTTAAGTTCTCAGTTGTAAGGTTTAAAAGAACCAAAAAGCACATATCCTACCTGTGATTAATGATAGGATCAGTTCAAAAGAGAATTTATAGATAAAGCCTCTGAGAGTAGCTATCTAAGTCTGTGCCACAAATTATAAGTGGTTGGGATTAAGAAAATATCAGAGAAGAAAAGCAGGAACAAAGGCTGCTTATCGGACTCCTTTTGACTGAATCAAACTGATATTGGCCTAGAAACAGAATTATCACCATTAACCTGAGATAGAAATGATTCAAATGTCACACTGCTAACAAATAAAATAAGAAAGCTGATGTGTTTTTGCTATTTAAGATTGTTTTAAACAGTACAATGAAGCTTTATGTTGTAATTACATAAAATAAAGGCGGTGCTATGTCTCTCATGGTAGGAATAGAGAAGACAATCAATATGAGTAACTTTAAACAAACTTGCCAAAATATGAATAATTACGATTTCTAATAAAACCAGTCTTTTATTACAGCTCTGTTTCTATACACTTGATACTTTCTTTTTTTGATCTCCTTATACCACCCTTCCCTTCATTTTTCTTATCCTGTAAACATGGACTTATACTTCAGAATTTACTTCATGTCTTATCTCATCCAGGAAGCCTTCCTTGCTTCAGTCTCTAGCTCTGCCCAGAGTACACGTTTATCCTGGGTGCTCATAATGAATGGTGCATGTTCCTCTCCCAAGACAGTTATCATATGGTATTGGAGTTATATCTTTACTGATTTATGTCCATCATTAGCAGGGAGCTCCTTAATAAAGGAATTGCCCAAAAAGCAATTTCTAGAAAGTCTTCCCTCTTATTGTTTTTTATAATGTCTTCTTTAGGCTATTTTAAAACACATTGTTATTTGCTATTTATTTATTTTCTTTCATTTATTTAAATTAGAGAGTTCTCTCTATGACTGGGGAGACCTGTCTGTCTTGTTTGTTCTATTCCCAGGGCTTCACAAAGTGCCTGGACCATATCAAACTCTCAAATATTTACTAAATGAGTGAACAAATGAATGAATATATCATGACTTTTTATCATCATATGTCTAGCATACACCATCGTGTCTAATACATAATAGATATGTTGATAGAGAAAAGACTTGTGTGAAATATTAGGAAGAGGAAGAAATGGACATTATTGTTAACATATGAAAATTACCTATTTGAATATGCATATTAGCAAGTGGTATAACAATGCATGCAGAGAAGAAACCTTGTATCTAAACTCTGGATTGCATTCTATATTTTTATCTAATTTTATTTACCAATACCTGACTTATCAATTTACAAAATGAACTCAATTTTACAGATGTCTTCTACCAAAATCATAGAGAACAGCTGTATAAAACATTATCGTACTTTAGAAAATATTTATTCCAAACTTATTATATTAAAAATAAGTAAATTAGTCTCACTTATGTGATAGATTTCATCCAAAGTTGAAATCTAGTTAGTAGCAGAACCAAAGCAATAACTGTAGCTGTAAAATATTGTTATTATGAAATTTTATACACATATGCAATATGTAAACAAAACTGTTTAATATATTGTGTGTACTGACTTATGAAGAAGGTATATTTACTTTGTACACATACTAATAGAATTTATGGGGGAGGCAATAGAGGATAGATAAAAGCAAAATTTAGTGGCTTAGATTTCCACTATAAATTTAATATAAAATTTAATTGTCACATGTATCCCTGGATAGTTGGTTATAAATGACAGAAAAATGAAGGGAAAGGATGGGAAAGAATTGAGAATAAACAAAAAGAAAGGTTTAGAAGAGACGACTGAAAAAAAGAATGGGCAATAGAAAATGTGACAAAGATAGAAGAATTGATACTAGAACAGGGAAACAGTCCTTGCAAAACAATTCATCTGACAAAATATACTGTCTGCATTCAGTGTATTTAAGTACTTTCATTTTGATCCAGAGATTACATCTGCCTGAGTGCAGTAAAACTATAGCAATAGCTACAACTAATATTTATATAGTATATCCTAGTTGGCAAATGCATTTTTTAGAATCTCCCAGCAGTGGATTTCATGTCATCTTAGAGAGGAATCAAATGATGCACCAAGATATCATAGACAGATAAGTGGGTATTTGAGATGTTTGCTGTTTTTGTTATTTAAATGTATTTGAGATGGGCATTTCTGCACAAATATCTCAGATGGCTTTCCAAATTTTTAAGAAATTAGTTTTTAAAAATTAGATTAAAAGTATGAACACAAACATTTTGAAATTTTTTATAAACTTATTTATCTTCTCTAGATTAATCTTGTAATATTGTAGGTTGAGGAACATAAGAAATCATTAGTATAACATGGTCTTTATGCTTGAAATATTTTCTGTTTATTTTCTGTACTTTCAGATAAATGCAATATCACTTTACATTTTTATTGGGTCAGATTTGCATGGTAAATTTGATATTTCACACGGGCTTTTTTCTCCCTCTATAAAGTCTCCTAGCCTAAATTAGTTATACTGAAACTTAATGGGAACAAAAATAAGCAATGTGTTCTAAGTACATGATAAAGAAAATATTAAAAAAGATTGTGGAAGTCCTTTTAAATTATGCAAGAATTATATGCATATACATGCTTTTTCTAATTCTGTATAGCTTTGTATTTTTTACATAATTTATTTGAAGGTAATTTTTTATTTAATGAGTAATTTTATGGGCATCATTTCTAATAACTACTTAATTTTTTCACAAGAACATATCATAAGTCAAATAATGATTTTCCTATTACAAAACAAAGTAGAAAGAGCATACATACCAAATTGTAACAGTAGCTTTCAGTGAGTTATGGGATTTTGTTGATTTGCTTTTATCCTTTTATATTTTTCTGCATTTAAAACATTAAAATATAGTAAAAATTATTTTAATAAACTTTGCTAATATTTCCATGTAAATCAAATTTATATTAAAGTATGACTGTAATTATTAGAAGGGCAGAAAAAAGAAGCCAGGACCCATCTTTGGGATTAAAGTAGCTAAATGCTAAATTTTAATAGGGAAATATATTTTTTAAATTATGTGACACAAAGCTCTTGAATTAACATGACTGACTCTGAGGATGGGTGCAACAGAGCATAGAATAAATCTTCTCACACAAAATACCAACATTCCAGAGGATTACTTCCATGCTCTATTTCTTTCAGTTTGTTACTGTGGTCTATCAATGTAATACAGATATAGTCAGTAGTTAGTCCCAAATAAATTGGTTAAAATATGTGTAAATGAAAAAAAGTATACTAAAATTGAATAATTTCTGGCTTCTTATTATTAACATCAAATGCTCAAAATTTCACAATTCAAATATACTGAAGGGGAATGAAAGACATATTTTTATATGGGCTAATCACTTATATGGTTTAAACAACTAAAATCTTTAGACTTGATGAAACGTTTTAACAGTTGGGAAAAAAATCCACAATTCTAACATCAAATATGTAGTTACACCTTTGTAAAGCATATAAATTTATGCATATAGAATTGGCATCTTCAGGAATGGATTATTTTACGAAAAAATTATGGTGAATGAGATGATCAAGATGTTAAAATGCATGATAGTGAATGCTTTACCACCTCCTCCCTCTCCAGCTGTTGTCTTCCAAAATTTACCTAAAGAAACCTAGAGTTGTATTCAATGAAGGCAGGCTTTAGACTATTTGTATAAATATTTATCCTTTATAAAGTACTGTCTGATTTTTTTCAGTGACACTTCTGCTTTTCCTGTGATTATGACATTTCTTGCCATATTCAAAGATAACAAGACTGATCCCCCCAACTGGAGAGTTGTCTCTACTTTATCTGGACAGCACAGTGATATTGATCAATCCAGACACTTGAATCCAGTTCTACCTATTAATAGGCATTTACTTTGACAAATTACAATATTAGAGACAGAGTCTATCACAGGATAATCGCCTAGATATGCACATTAAGAAGTGACATTACAGTGCACTTCCACATATCTAATCCACACTTATTATTTCAGAGGTGCAGTCTCAAAGGACGAATACCCTTATTTGCTGAAATGCAAAGCAACAGCCCATGGGACCCCCTAAATTGTTAAAACATTTAAAAATTCTGTGTAACCGGTAACCATGGAGACATTTATCTCCACAGAAACAATGCTCTCAAATGTGAAAAGAGGTCAAGTAGAGGATTTTAGTTTCCTTCTTGTTTTACCTTTCTAGATTTCAGATATTAAAACAAGGCAAATTATCTTCTAACAATGAAGGATAATATTAATAGGACATAAACACAATTTTGTTGCCCTAAAAAGTGGACCTTCACTTAAAATTTTCAGGAAAACTTCTATAATATTTATATAGTCCAACTGAACTTATATGCATTTCATATTGTGTATGATTCATATTGTTAATTCTCATTCACGTGAAAGCCAAGACTATATAAAGTCAAATCCATGTTAAATAGATACATAGAGTTAAAAAAATATTTATCAAAAATCAAAACTAAATTTTGTAAGTAAAATGATCTCAAATTCTTTGCCCCAGAATATCTACTTATCTAATGATCTAAATATTTTCTAATTCTTAGAATATTGTTTAACACTATAATTTTAACTTAAGACACAAATATTAATAAGTAGTTTTTGAGTCATCAAATATAACCTATTTTTAAAATGTCTCCCTAAAATATTTTAAAGTTTCTCTCGTCATCTAGCCATGAGTATTGAATTCTAATAAGCCACAAAAGGATCAAATCACCCCAGATCCAAATATAAACAGATATTGTTGAAAGATGCCAGATCTGTGCAAGATTAAATCTTAAAACGATATGCTTTATTAACAACAGATGTGACATTTAACAGCTGTGCCTTAATTAGCTTCAAAACACACATTAATTCCCCTTTCAAACCACCATATCCATTAATATCCAGATGAACCAGCACCCAAGGTCTATTCTGTTTTCCAAATAGTTGTTTTGAAGTGCTGACAACTCTAATTGCTCTGAGAATCTTCATTCTTCCCTCATCCAAAACATAGGGTAATTTAACTTTATTCTTTAGATTTCAGGTGAGGAGGGTTGAATTTGTTTGGATTACTAAGATAACAAGATAAAAGAGTATCCAAATTGTATCATGGGGCTTCCCTGGTGGCGCAGTGGTTGAGAATCCGCCTGCCGATGCAGGAGACACGGGTTCGTGCCCTGGTCCGGGAAGATCCCACATGCCGCGGAGCAACTAAGCCCGTGAGCCATGGCCGCTGGGCCTGTGCGTCCGGAGCCTGTGCTCCGCAACGGGAGAGGCCACAGCAGTGAGAGGCCCGCATACCGCAAAAAAAAAAAAAAAAATTGTATCATGAAAGAGTTCTTAGGAACTCTTTCAATCAATGAAATATTAAGCTATAATATTTTTTAATAATACAGAGTCTTTTAAAATGGCATAACCATAACTTTAGAAGACATATATATGTGTGTGGGCTAACAGATCCAGTATTAAGATATGTTAAGTGATCATGTGTGGCTCAAACTCTAAAATAAAATATACTTCTAAAACAATATTATTACAACAATTAAACTGCTTTAATAAAGTAGCATTTGAGACAAACACATGCATATGACAGCACAACACACACACACACACACACAGTCAGAAAGGACAGTAAAAGAAAAAGAGAGAGAGGACAAAGTATTAGAGGAGGATGGATCAATTAGATCCTAAGGAAGTGAATTGAAGTGAGGGTTAGATTCAAGTTGAATTTCCTATTGAAACTGAGGGAATGTTCAATAAGAAACATGCAATAAATGGACATTTACAAAAGTGTCAGAACACATAAAATTTTATTTGGTTCTTGAACTAAATTTTCAGATCAATTTACTACTTTATAAAATAAAAATATATCTATATCTACAAATGCAGATGCATTGAGTATCACATAAGTGAAAATTAAATTTCAAATGAGATGCAGACTCTACCCTAAGTATTCTGTAGATTAACTTAATTTCAAATAAGAATAAACAGCAGGAGAAAACAGATAACCTAAGTTTAAGTGATAGCTCTGAAATTTAACCATTATATTATCACCAGTAAGAGTCATTAAATTTAACCTGGATTTTAATTTATTCAACTCTAATACAGAATTTAATTATAATTAATATATTTCAAGTGCTTTGGGAGACTCAAAGGAATTCATATTTATGTGATTTATTAACCATTTGGCATCTGAATAAACAATTATTATTTTAACATTTTGGTACAGTATAAAGTGTATTTGGATGGTGAGGAATAAGATACTAGGTTCTGGTGGCAGTGGTGACATGAAAATGGCAATTCCCTTTCACAAATAAAAACTGGACAAAATTCTCAAAAACAACAATTTCAGGGCATTGGAAATTGACCAATAGCAGACAATAAATGGAGAAGGATTTATTCTTGAAAACTTGCTAGAATTTCTGAGACATGAAGGAATCTGTGCTTTCTTATCTAGAGCTACTACTATCCACATTGCCACACTGTAACTCAGTTGGTGATAACTGTAGCTTTACCAACCTGGTGCTAGCCATGAAAAGCAGTAGCTTTACTTCCAGAGAGGATGATGTTGACTCAGGACAAGGGGTGAGATAAAAAGTATGGTTTTGCATAATAAAAATTAGAAATGTGTAGGATAAAATAATAGATTTGATAGCCTATGTTTTCAGTCTTGCTTTGGGGCAAGTAGTAAACCATCATCAAGGAAACTCTGGAATTGAAACACTAGAGGAAGGCCTGAAATTAGGTCTCCACACATTCCTGGATGACAAAGAAATTGTGCAAATACACTGATACAAAAATGTGAAAGCTGAAGGAAACTTGAAAACTGACTGCAAATTTAAATGTATTCCCCAACCCATGTATAGATCAATCAGCAGCAGCTGGAAGACTTACACACTTGGAGTATTTGACCACAACTTCTACTAAATCATTGGCTGGCCATTACACTATATCTACACCAGAAAAAATCCTAAGAAACTAGGCTGAAAGGTAAATATAAACTAAATAAATAAATAAATAAGAAGCAAAAAAGGAATTGGGCAGAGATATCAATACAATAGCAACACACAGTGAAGGACAAAGACTGAACAATTTAATTACAGGTTACTAAAACAAACAAACAAGCAAACAAAAAAGAAAATATAATTTACATTTGCTAGAATACATTACCTAAGATATCCAATATTCAACCAAAATTAAATTGAGATACACAGAAAGAATAAATTATAACTAATACCAAAAAAAAAAAAATCAGGCAATAAGAACTAATTCTGAGTGGGTACTACTTTCAACTAAAAAAGCTTCAAAGACACTCTTATAAATATGTTTAAAGAACTAGTGGATAATATAGTCAAAGAATTAAAGAGGAATATAATGATAAATTGTACAGTGAAAAGCTAAAAGCTTTTTTTCTAAGATCATGAGCAAGACAGGGATGCTCACTCTTGCAACTGTTATTCGACACAATATTGAAAGTCATAGTGAGAGTAATTAGTCAATAAAAAGAAATAAAATATATCCAAATTGGAAGATAAAAAGTATAACTGTGACTATTTGCAAAAGACATTATACATAGAAAACCCTAAAGACTACACCAAAAACGGTTAGAACTAATAAACAAGTTCAGTAATGTTGTAGGATAAAAAAATCAATATATGAAAATCTGTTGCATTTCTATACACTAATAACAAACTATCAAAAAATTAAGAAAAACAATCCCATTTACAATTGCCTCAGAAAGAATAAAATACTTAGTAACAAATTTAACAAAAGACGTTAAAGACCTGTATACTGAAAACCACAAAATATTAAGGAAAGAACTTGAAGATGACACAAGTAAATCAGAAAATATACAGTGCTTATGGATTGGAAGTATTAATATAGTTAAAGTGTCTTTGCTACCCAAAGCAATCTACAAATTCAATGCAGTCCTTATCAAAATTCCAATGGCATTTTTCACAGATATAGAACAATCTTAAAATTTGTATTAAACCACAACAGACTATGAATAGCCAAAGCTATCTTGAGAAAGAACAGCAAAGCTGGAGGCATCACATTCCGTGATTTCAAACTCTACTACAGTAATTAAAACAGTATGGTACTGGCATAAAAAGAAACATATTGCTCAATGGAACAGAATAGAGAGCCCAGAAATAAGCCCATGCATATATGCTCAATTAATTTACAACAAAGGAGCCAAGAATGTACAGTGGAGAAAAGGCCATCTCTTCGATAACTGGTGTTGGGAAAACTGGAGAGCCACAAGGAAAAGAATGAAACTGGACTTCATTCCTACATCAAACACAGAAAGTAACTAAAAACAGATCAAGGGCTTGAATGAAAGACCTGAAACCATAAAACTTCTAGAAGAAAACCTAGGTGGTGGGCTCCTTAATAGGTCTTGGCAATTCTTTGAATCTAAAACTAAAAGCAACAAAAGCAGAAATAAACAAATGGGACTACGTCAAACTAAAGAGCATCTACACAACAAAGGAAACCATCAACAAAGTAAAAAGGCAACCAACTGAGTAGGAGACAAAACTTGCAAATCATATATCCTATAAGTGGTTAATATCCAAAATATAAAAGAACTCAAGCAACTCAACAGCAAAAAACAAAACAAAAGCAAAAACAAAATAAAGAAAACAAAAAAGGAGATATTTTTCCAAAGAAGATATACAAATGGCCAATGCATACGTGAAAACATGCTCAACATCAGTAATTATCATCAAAATGCAAGTAAAAACTTAATGAGGTATTATCTCACAACTGTCAAAATGGTTATCAGAAAAGCAAAAAAGTAAGTGTTGGTGAGGATGTGGAGAAAATGGAACACTTGTACACTGTTAGTGGGAATATAATTTGATACAGCCACTATGGAAAACAGTATGGAGATTCCTCAAAAATTTAAAAATAGGAGATTGGATCAAGATGATGGAGTAGGAGGATGTGGAACTTACCTCCCCCCACAAACACAAACCCATCAAAAATACATCTACTTTGGAACAATTTTTATGGAAAACTAACTGGCAGAAGAACTCCTATACAATTAAAACTGCAAGAAAGATTTCCATGTAACCTGATAGGACTGAAAAAAGGCATAGGGTCAGGGCCTCCACCACTGGGAGGGATTTGAAAAGAAGAGAAGGTCTACATGGAAGACCAGACCCTTTCCCTGGGGAGTGAACCTGTTAAGTCACAGACTGGGCATCCCAGTCCTGGGGTCCAATGGGGAGAAGACAATCCTCCTTGGCTGCTGGGAGAACTGCTAGGACAGATAGAGGGCAGAGAAGCCTAGACTCTACTCTTGAGGAGTGTGCAGGTACCATCTTGCCAGCAAATAGGGCAGAGAGATATCTGAGATGCCACCTCACTGTACTGCCCAATCCCAGCAGGGTGAACACACAACCCCGGCCCCTGGCCCTGCTCATTCCACACCACAGATTTGTGCAGGACCTGGGCCAGCTGGGCCCTGGGAAAAGACTCCATCTAGCTACACAGAGACAACCTGGGGGGGTGGGCAAGATGAGGCAGTGGCAACCATTGCTTACTTGGGATGCACCTTGGGAAACACCATGACATGATGGCCATGGTCCATCTCCCAGCCAAGTAACCCCTCCAGTCCCCACAACTCCATGCCATAGGTTTGCAATGGATCTGGAGCAGACAGGTTCTAGAAGAAGACTGCCATAGAGGCAGCCCAGATCTCTGGCTGCAGTGCATCTTCCTGAGTTCCTGCAGCCACAATGCCCTGTCCCCCAGCCAAAGCCTAACCAACATTCTGGCACTGCCTACTCCATGCCACAGTCTAACAGTAGATCTTGGATGACCACAACAGGGGCAGAGACACAACCTTGAGCTGTGTCTGCGTGGCATAGCCATGGATGCCTACACAGCACCTCAGACCTCTCTTGCTTCAACACTCCCCTTGTTTGGAGCAGGGCAGCAACCAAGGGGAATGGGGCCTAATCAAGCCCAACCTTCAGGACTTCTACTTCAACAACTGGAGAGCACCCTCCACCTCTGATAGGGCAGTGACAGCCATGAAGCAGAGAGGAAGTCCCACCTCACATCCTACACAGGCTTTAGATACTCCAAGACCAACCACATGCCTTATCAAAGTGATAGCAGTCAGCACACCTTGAGGAAGGATGTGGTTGGCATACTTATCAAAACCAGTCCTCTCACCAAAGACATTGGATACACACAATCTACACAGGGACACTCCCACATAAAAGCACTCCTTCAAGACCACAATAGATAACTGTTTCTCCTAAATTCATAGAGACAGAGGAAGCAAGATGAAAAGGCAGAGGAACTACTCTCAGTTAAAAGAGAAAGAGAAATCCCCTGAAATAATAAATAATAAGAATAAATAATGAAACAGACATCACCAACCTATCAGACCCCATATTCAAAAAGGTAGTAACAAAAATGTTAACTGAATAAAGAAAGATTATCAATATAAATGCGGATCACTGTAACAAGGAACTAGAAATTATAAAGATGAACCAATCAAAAAGAGATAATTGATTTTCTGAGAGAAAAAGCAATCTAGAAGCATGAATAACTGACTAAATGGCATGAATAAGTGATCTGGAAGATAGAATATAGGAAATCACCCAATCAGAATAGCAGACAGAAAACAAATGAAAAAAATAAATAAATAAAACAATATAATATAAAACATGTCAACCTATGTGTAATAGGTATTCCAGAAGGAGAAGAGAGAGAGATGATCAAAAATGTATTTGAGGAAATTATGGCTGAAAACTTCCCAAACCTAAAGAAGGAAACAGATATTAAGGTACAGTAAGCACAGAGGGTCCCCCCCAAAAATGACAGTAAACAGAACCACACCAAGATATATCATAATTAAAATGGCAAAAGTTAAAGAGAAAGAGAAAATTCTAAAGGCAGCAAGAGAAAAACAAAGAGTCATTTACAAGGAAAACCCCACAAGTCTATTAGCTGATCTCTCTGGAGAAACTTTGCTGGCCAGAAGGGAGTGACATGATATATTCAAAGTCCTGAAAGGGAAAAACCTGCAATCTAATATACTCTACCCAGAAAGAATAGAATAGAAGGAAAAATAAAGAATTTCTCAGACAAGCAAAAACTAAAAGAATACAGCAACACTAAACCTATCCTGAAAGAGATGTTGAAAGGTCTTCTCTAAAAGGACAAGAAGCAAGAATCTATAGGAAAGGGAAAATCCCAATAGGAGAGACAAATATAAAGTGAGAATTAAAGATCACTTAAGCAAGTAGATGGATTAAAAACAAAATAAACCAAAATTGTAAAAGCGATTTTAACTACAATAACCAGTAAAAGAATATGTATAAAGATGTAAAATAAGACATCAAAATCACAAAATGTGGGGGAGGGGAGTAAAAAATGTAGATCTTTTAAAATGAGTTTGAACTTGAATGACTGTCAGTTTAAAGGAAGTAGATATAGTTATGAGTCAGCAAACATGAATCCCATGGTAACCACAAACCCAAATCACACAATAAATTCACAAAAACCAAAAAGAAAGGAATTCAAGCATACTACAAAAGAAAAATCATCAAACCACAAAAGTGAAAATAAAAAGAAGGAATGAACAAAGAAGCACTACAAAAATAACCAGAAAACAGGAATAAAAGGACAATATGTACTTAACTATCAATAATTACTTCAAATGTAAATGGACTAAACGCTTCAATCAAAAGACATAGAGTGGGGCTTCCCTGGTGGCGCAGTGGTTGAGAGTCCACCTGCCGATGCAGGGGACATGGGTTTATGCCCCGGTCTGGGAAGATTCCACATGCCATGGAGCGGCTGGGCCTGTGAGCCATGGCTGCTGATCCTGCGCGTCTGGAGTCTGTGCTCCATAACAGGAGAGGACACAACAGTGAGAGGCCTGCGTACCGCAAATAAAAAAAGACATAGAGTGGGGAGTTCCCTGGGCAATCCAGTGGTTAGGACTTGGCACTTTCATTGTCATGGCCTGGGTTTAATCCCTGATTGGGAACTAAGATCTCTCAAGCCACACAGCATAGCCAAAAAGAAAAAAAAAAAAACAAAGATATAGAGTGACTGATTGGATAAAAACATAAGACCCATATATGCTACCTACAAGAGACTCAATTCAGGGCAAAAGACACACATGGACTGAAAATGAGGGGGTGGAAAAAGATAGTTTATGCAAATGGAAATGACAAGAAAGCAGGGTAGCAATATTTATATCAGACAAAATAGACTTTAAAGCAAAGGCTGTGATGAAAGACAAAGAAGGGCATTATATAATGATAAAGGGATCAAAACAAGAAGAGGATATTACACTATTAACATATATGTACCCAATATATGAACACCTAAATAGGTAACACAAATATTAACAGGCATAAAGGGAGAAATTGACAATACTATAATAGTAGTAGGTGACTTTAACACCCCACTTACATCAATGGACAGATCATCCAGACAGAAAAGCAAGAAGGCAGCATAGGTCCTAAATGATACATAGACCAGTCGGACTTAATTGATATCTACAGGACACTACATCCCCAAAAAGCAGAATACACACTCTTCAAGCATACATGGAAAGTTCTCCAGGATAGACCACACACTATGCCATAAAACAAGCCTCAATCAAGAGGATAGAAATTATACAAGCATCTTTTCCACCCACAATATTATGAAACTAAAAATCAACTACAGAAAGAAAAATGAGAAAAGAGCAAACATGTGGAGACTAAACAACATGCTACTAAAATTCCAATGAATCAATGATGATATCAAAGAATTCAGAAAAAACCTTGAGACAAATGAAAATGAGATCACAACTTTCCAAAATCTATGGGATGCATCAAAAGCAGGTCTAAGAGGGAAGTTCATAGTGTTACAGGCCTTCCTCAAGAAACAAGGAAAATCTCAAGTAAACAATCTAACCTACCACCAAAAAAAATAATAATCTGAAATAGAAAACCAAAGCAAGCCCAGAGTCAGCAGAAGGAAGGAAATAATAAAAATCAGAGAGGAAATAAATAAAACAGAGATTTTAAAACAATAAAAAACATCAATAAAACCAAGAGTTGGTTTTTTGAAAGGATAATCAAAATTGACAAAGCTCTAGCCAGGTTCACCAAGAAGATGAGAGAGGACCCAAATAAACAAAATAAGAAATGAAAGAAGAGAAATAACAACCAATACCACCGATATGATAAAGGAGGGTGGTATGTGAATATCAATATTTTATGGAATGAAATAATTGAAATTCATGCAGGAGAGTACATCCAAATGGATGAGTAGAACAAGGGTTTGTCAGTGTTGGTATGAACATTGGTGTTAGTTTCCTAGGGCTACCATAACAGACTACCACAAGCTCTGTGGCTTAACTAAGAGAAATTTATTTTCTCACATTCTTAGAGCCCAGAAGTCCAAGATCAAGGTGTCAGCAGTCATGTGCCCTCTCAGGGAACGAGGAAAGAAGTATATATTTCAGAAATCATTTTTAACTTCTGGTCTTTGCTTGGCTTGTAGCAGCATAAATCCAGTCTTTACATGCTATTCATCCTCCCCATGTGTTGTCTGTGTCCAAATTCCCCCTTTTTGTAAAGACACCAATAATATTGGAGTAGGGGACCTCTCTACTACAGTATGACCTCCTCTTAACTAATTACATCTGCAATGACCCTATTTCCAAATAAGGTCACATTTTGAGGCACTGGGGGTTAGGACTTCAGCATATGAATTTTGAGGTTACACAGTTCAGTCCATAACAGGAAGCATCAAGAACTATGATGCAGTAAAGAGAGGAGTGCCTTTCAGACTACTGAAACAAAATGAATACAGAAATAACATCTTAACTTGTTGCAGGGGGAGTGGCTTTGTTTGTAACAATGCCAGTGAGAGGTGGCCAAACAATGGCTTAAAGTCATTGATTCATAATGTTAGGTCATATATAATAATGTATTTAGATAGTGATAAGTTGAATGCTATCCATTCTTATATTATTTTTAAACATCTATATATTTAACTTTGCTTTTTATTTATTTATTAACATCTTTATTAGAGTATAACTGTTTTACAATGGTGTGTTAGTTTCTGCTTTACAACAAAGTGAATCAGTTATACATATACATATGTTCCCATATCTCTTCCCTCTTGCGTCTCCCTCCCTCCCTCCCACCCTCCCTATCCCACCCCTCTAGGTGGTCACAAAGCACTGAGCTGATCTCCCTGTGCTATGCAGCAGCTTCCCACTAATCTATTTTACATTTGGTAGTGTATATATGGCCATGCCACTCTCTCACTTCGTCACAGCTTACCCTTCCCCATCCCCATATCCTCAAGTCCATGCTCTAGTAGGTCTGTGTTTTATTCCCGTCCTACACCTAGTCTCTTCCTGACATTTTTTTTCTTAGATTCCATATATATGTGTTAGCATACGGTATTTGTTTTCCTCCTTCTGAATTACTTCACCATGTATGACAGACTCCAGATCACCTCTTTACAAATAATTCAGTTTCATTTCTTTTTATGGCTGAGTAATATTCCTTTGTATATATGTGCCACATCTTCTTTATCCATTCATCTGTTGATGGACACTTAGGTTGCTTCCATGTCCTGGCTATTCTAAATAGAGCTGCAGTGAACATTTTGGTACATGACTCTTTTTCAATTATGGTTTTCTCAGGGTATATGCCCAGTAGTGGGATTGCAGGGTCATATGGTAGTTCTATTTGTAGTTTTTTAAGGAACCTCCATACTGTTCTCCACAGTGGCTGTATCCATTTACATTCCCACCAACAGTGGAAGAGTGTTCCCTTTTCTCCACACCCTCTCCAGCATTTATTGTTTCTAGAGTTTTTGATGATGGCCATTCTGACCAGTGTGAGATGATATGTAATTGTAGTTTGGATTTGCATTTCTCTAATGATTAATGATGTTGAGCATTCTTTCATGTGTTTGTTGGCCATCTGTATATCTTCTTTGGAGAAATGTCTATTTAGTTCTTCTGCCCATTTAAGGATTAGGTTATTTGTTTTTTTGTTATTGAGCTGCATAAGTTACTTATAAATTTTGGATATTAATCCTTTGTCACTTGCTTCATTTGCAAATATTTTCTCCCATTCTGAGGGTTGTCTTTTGGTCTTGTTTATGGCATCCTTTGCTGTGCAAAAGCTTGTAAGTTTCATTAAGTCCCATTTGTTTATTTTTATTTCCATTTCTCTATGAGGTGGGTCAAAAAGGATCTTGCTGTGATTTATGTCATAGAGTGTTCTGCCTATGTTTTCCTCTAAGAGTTTGATACTGTCTGGCCTTACATGTAGGTCTTTAACCCATTTTGAGGTTTTGTGTATGGTGTTAGGGAGTGTTCTAATTTCATACTTTTACATGTAGCTGTCCAGTTTTCCCAGCACCACTTATTGAAGAGGCTGTCTTTTCTCCACTGTATATTCTTGCCTCCTTTATCAAAGATAAGGTGACCATATGTGTGTGAGTTTATCTCTGGGCTTTCTATCCTGTTCCATTGATCTATATTTCTGTTTTTGTGCCAGTATCATACTGTCTTGGTTACTGTAGCTTTGTAGTAGAGTCTGAAGTCAGGGAGCCTGATTCCTCCAGCTCCATTTTTCTTTCTCAAGATTGCTTTGGCTATTCAGGATCTTTTGCATTTCCATACAAATTGTGAAATTTTTTGTTCTAGGTCTGTAAAAAATGCCAGTGGTAGTTTGATAGGGATTGCATTGAATCTGTAGATTGCTTTGGGTAGTAGAGTCATTTTCACAATGTTGATTCTTCCACTCCTAGAACATGGTATATTTCTCCATCTATTTGTATCATCTTTAATTTCTTTCATCAGTTTCTTATAATTTTATGCATACAGGTCTTTTGCCTCCTAGGTAGGTTTATTCCTAGATATTTTATTCTTTTTGTTGCAATGGTAAATGGGAGTGTTTTCTTAATTTCACTCTCAGATTTTTCATCATTAGTGTATAAGAATGCCAGAGATTACTGTGCATTAATCTTGTATCCTGCTACTTTACCAAATTCATTGCTTAGCTCTAGTAGTTTTCTGGTAGCATCTTTAGGATTCTCTATGTGTAGTATCATGTCATCTGCATACAGTGACAGCTTTACGTCTTCTTTTCCAATTTGGATTCCTTTTATTTCTTTTTCTTCTCTGATTGCTGTGGCTAGAACTTCCAAACTATGTTGAATAAGAGTGGTGAGAGTGGGCAACCTTGTCTTGTTCCTGATCTTAGTGGAAATGGTTTCTTTATTTCACCATTGAGAATGATGCTGGCTCTGGGTGTGTCATATATGGCCTTTATTATGTTGAGGAAAGTTCCCTGTATGCCTACTTTCTGCAGGGTTTTTATCATAAATGGATGTTGAATTTTGTCAAAAGCTTTCTCTGCATCTATTGAGATAATCATATGGTTTTTGTCCTTCAGTCTGTTGATGTGGTGTATCATGTTGATTAATTTGCATATATTGAAGAATCCTTGCATTCCTGAGATAAACCCCACTTGATCATGATGTATGATCCTTTTAATGTGCTGTTGGATTCTGTTTGCTAGTATTTTGTTGAGGATTTTTGCACCTATGTTCATCAGTGATATTGGCCTGTAGTTTTCTTTCTTTGTGACATCTTTGTCTGTTTTTGGTATCAGGGTGATTGTGGCCTCATAGGTTGAGTTTGGGAGTGTTCCTCCCTGTGCTATCTTTTGGAAGAGTTTGAGAAGGATAGGTGTTAGCTCTTCTCTAAATGTTTGATAGGATTCGCCTGTGGAGCCATCTGGTCCTGGGCTTTGTTTGATGGAAGATTTTTAATCACTGTTTCAATTTCAGTGCTTGTGATTGGTCAGTTCATATTTTCTATTTCTTCCTGTTTCAGTCTTGGCACATCATGCATTTCTAAGAATTTTTCCATTTCTTCCAGGTTGTGCATTTTATTGGCATACTGTTGCTTGTAGTAATCTCTAATAATCTTTTGTATTTTTGCAGTGTCCGTTATTACTTCTCCTTTTTCATTTCTAATTCTATTGATTTGAGTCTTCTCCCTTCTTTATTTGATGAGTCTGGCTAATGGTTTATCCATTTTGTTTATCTTCTCAAAGAACCAGCTTTTAGTTTTATTGATCTTTGCTATCGTTTCCTTCATTTCTTTTTCACTTATTTCTAATCTGTCTTTATGATTTCTTTCCTTCTGCTAACTTTGGGGGTTTTTTGTTCTTTCTCCAATTGCTTTAGGTGCAAGATTAGGTTGTTTATTCGAGATGCTTCGTGTTTCTTAGGTAGGATTGTATTGCTATAACCTTCCCTCTTAGAACTGCTTTTGCTACATCCCATAGGTTTTGGGTCATCATGACTCCATTATCATTTGTTTCTAAGTATTTTTTGATTTCCCCTTTGATTTGTTCAGTGATCACTTCGTTATTAAGTAGTGTATTGTTTAGCCTCCATGTGTTTGTATTTTTTACAGATCTTTTCCTGTAATTGATATCTAGTCTCATAGGGTTGTGGTCAGAAAAGATACTTGATACCATTTCAGTTTTCTTAAATTTACCAAGGCTAGATTTGTGACCCAAGATATGATCTATCCTGGAGAATGTTCCACAAGCACTTGAGAAAAATATGTATTCTGTTGTCTTTGGATGGAATGTCCTATAAATATCAATTAAGTCCATCTTGTGTAATGTATCATTTAAAGCTTGTGTTTCCTTATTTATTTTCATTTTGGATGATATGTCCATTGGTGAAAGTGGGGTATTAAAGTCCCCTACTATGATTGTGTTACTGTCAATTTCCCCTTATATGGCTGTTAGTATTTGCCTTATGTATTGAGGTGCTCCTATGTTGGGTGCATAAATATTTACAATTGTTAAATCTTCTTCATGGTTTGATCCCTTGATCATTATGTAGTGTCCTTCTTTGTCTCTTGTAATAGTCTTTATTTTATAGTCTATTTTGTCTGATATGAGAATTGCTACTCCAGCTTTCTTCTGATTTCCATTTGCATGGAATATCTTTTTCCATCCCCTCACGTTCAGTCTGTATGTGTCCCTAGGTCTGATGTGGGTCTCTTGTAGACAGCATATATATGGGTTTTGTTTTTGTAGGCATTCAGCCAGTCTGTGTCTTTGGTGGGAGCATTTAATCCATTTACATTTAAGGTAATTATCAATATGTATGTTCCTTTTACCATTTACTTAATTGTTTTGGGTTTGTTCTTGTAGGTCTTTTCCTTCTTTTGTGTTTCTTGCCTAGAGAAGTTCCTTTAGCATTTGTTGTAGAGCTGGTTTGGTGGTGCTGAACTCTCTCAGCTTTTGCTAGTTTGTAAAGGTTTTAATTTCTCCATCAAATATGACTGAGATCCTTGCTGGGTAGAGTAATCTTGGTTGTAAGTTTTTTTCCTCCATCACTTTAAATATGTCCTGCCACTCCCTTCTGGCTTGCAGAGTTTCTGCTGAAAGATCAGCTGTTAACCTTATGGGGATTTCCTTGTGTGTTATTTGTTGTTTTTCCCTTGCTGCTTTTAATATGTTTTCTTTGTATTTAATTTTTGTTAGTTTGATTAATATGTATCTTGGCGTGTTTCTCCTTGGATTTATCCTGTATGGGACTGTCTGTGCTTCCTGGATTTGATTATTTCCTTTCCTATATTAGGGAAGTTTTCAACTATAATCTCTTCAAATATTTTCTCAGTCCCTTTCTTTTTCTCTTCTCCTTCTGGGACCCCTATAATTAGTATGTTGGTGCGTTTAATATTGTCCCAGAGGTCTCTGAGACTGTCCTCAGTTCTTTTCATTCTTTTTTCTTTATTCTGCACTGCAGTAGTTATTTCCACTATTTTATCTTCCAGGTCACTTATCCTCTTCTGCCTCAGTTATTTTGCTATTGATTCCATTAGAGTATTTTTAATTTCATTTATTGTGTTGTTCATTGTTGCTTGCTTCCTCTTTATTTCTCCTAGGTCCTTGTTAAACGTTTCTTGCAATTTCTGTATTCTATTTCCAAGATTTTTGGATCATCTTTACTATCATTATTCTGAAATTTTTTTTCAGGTAGACTGCCTGTTTCCTCTTCATTTGTTAGGTCTGGTGGGTTTTTACCTTGCTCCTTCATCTTCTATGTGTTTTTCTGTCTTTTCATTTTGCTTACTGTGTTTGGGGTCTCCTTTGTGCAGGCTGCAGATTCATAGTTCCCGTTGTTTTCGGTGACTGTCCCCAGTGGCTACGGTTGGTTCAGTGGGTTCAGTAGGTTTCCTGGTTTGGGGGACTAGTGCCTATGTTTTGGTGGATGAGGCTAGATCTTGTCTTTCTGGTGTACAGGTCCACGTCTGGTGGTGTGTTTTGGGATGTTGGTAGCCTTATTATGATTTTAGGCAGCCTCTCTGCTATGGATGGGGCTGTAGTCCTGTCTTGCTATTTGTTGGGCATAAGGTGTTCAGCACTCTATGTTGCTGGTCGTTGAGTGAATCTGGGTCTTGGTGTTGATATGGACATCTCTGGGAGATTTTCGCCATTTGATATTGCATGGAGCTGGGAGGTCTCTTGTTGACCAGTGTCCTGAAGTTGGTTCTCCCACCTCAGAGACACAGCTCTGATGCCTGGCTGGAGCGCCAAGAGCCTTTAATCCACACGGCTCAAAATAAAAGGAAGAAAAATAGAAAGGAAAGGAAGGAAGGTAGGAAGGAAGGAAGGGAGGATGGAAGGGAGGAAGAGAGGAAGGAAGAAAGGAAGAAGATAAAATAAAGTTATTAAAAATAATTATTAAGAAAAACTTTATTAAAAAAATGCGTCAGTCAGAACCCTAGGACAAATGGTGAAAGCAAAGCTATACAGACAAAATCTCACACAGCAGCACACACATACACACTCATAAAAAAAAGGGGGGGGGGGAAATAATATATCTTGCTCCCAAAGTCCACCTCCTCAACTTGGAATGATTCGCTGTCTATTCAGGTATTCCACAGGTGCAGGGCACTTCAAGTTGATTGTGCAGCTGCTTCCACTGCTTCTGAGGCTGCTAGGAGAGATCTCCCCCTCTCCTCTTTGTTCGCACAGCTCCTGGGGTTCAGCTTTGGACTTGGCCCCGACTCTTCACGTAGGTTGTCCAAGGGTGTCTGCTCTTTGCTCAGACAGGATGGGGTTAAAGGAGCAGAGGCCAGTGTGACGCTGCACCAGCCCGAGGCGCACCGCGCATTCTCTCGGGGAACCTGTGCCTGGATCCCAGGACCCCGGCAGTGGTGGGCTGCACAGGCTCCTGGGAGGGGAGGTGTGGAGAGTGACCTGCGCTCACACACAGGACTCTTGGTGGTGGCAGCAGCAGCCCTAGCGTCCCACACCCGTCTGTGGTGTCTGCGCAGATAGCCTCAGCTCGCGCCCATTCCTGGAGCTCCTTTACGGGGTGCGCTTAATCCCCTCTCCTCTCGCACCAGGAAACAAAGAGGCAAGAAAAAGTCTCTTGTCTCTTCTGTAGCTCCGTGCCCGTTTCTGGAGTTCTTTTAATTGGTATGCCTAAACCCCCTCTCCTCGCGCACCAGGAAAGAAAGAGGCAAGGAAAAGTCTCCTGTCTCTTCGGCAGCTCCGCTCGTGTCTCTGAAGCTCCTTTAAGCATCACGCTCCTCGTGCACCAGGAATCAAAGAGGGAAGAAAAGGTCTGTTGCCTCTTTGGCAGCTCCAGACTTCTCCCGGACTCCCTCCAGGCTAGCCCTGGTGCACTAACCCCTTCAGGCTGTTTTCACACTGCCAACTCCAGACCTCTCCCTGGGATCCAAGCGAAGCCAAAGCCCAAGCCTCAGCTCCCAGTCCCCACCCTTCCCGGCAGGTGAGCAAACAAGCCTCTCGAGCTGGTGAGTGCTGGTCGGCACCTGTTCTCTGTGGGAATCTCTCTGCTGTGCCCTCCGCACCCTGTTACTGCGCTCTCCTCCGTGACTCTGAAGCTTTCCCCCCCACCACGCGCAGTCTCCACCCGTGAAGGGGCTTCTAGTGTGTGGGAACCTTTCCTCCTTCACAGCTCCCTCCCACTGGTGCAGGTCCTGTCCCTATTCTTTTGTCTCTGTTTTTTCTTTTTTCTTTTGCCCTACCCAGGTATGTGGAGTGTTTCTTGCCTTTTGGGAGGTCTGAGGTCTTCTGCCAGCATTCAGTGGGTGTTCTGTAGGAGCAGTTCCACGTGTAGATGTATTTCTGATGTATCTGTAAGGAGGAAGGTGATCTCTGCGTCTTACTCTTCCACCATCTTTTCTCTTCCTCCTAACTTTGCTTTTTAAAATGTATCCCACAGTCTTGATTTAAGCAATGTTCACACATGTATATTATTACGTAAAATATGGCAAAGTTTTTGAGATCGAAACCTACTTAAGACCACTTGGTTATGGTGATTTTTGATATATAATTTAAAATAAATTTTAATTCCTGAAGAGGAATTTTATTTAATCAATTTTATCTAATCATTGGGACTAGACATAGAAAAGAGCAATTTGTTTTCTTTTAATAATCACATAAGATATGTTTTGGAACAAGTAAAATAAAAATGTGCAATAAATCATATTTTAGAAAGAATGAAGAGAAGAACACGGTTCATTTCAGAGAAATTGACCTTTGTTTTACCAGCAAAGGCAATGTCAGTTCAGATTAATGGTGGTATAAATCCAGTTATCCTAGTTATCCTACTGTTTTCCTTCTAAGTTGCATAACTGTACCCACAACCTTTTTTGAAAGGATCTATTTTGGTCCCTATGTCTTGAACTACTAAAAACATTCACTTTTCTTTAAATAAATAGTCAATTTTGAAACAAAAATAGCAAAATCTCATACCATGAGAAAAGTTGCTAAAACTTCCAAAGTGATAATAAGTTTAACTAAAAGCGGTGATTTCTATATATATATAGAAAGGCTGTACTCACTATTGGAACTGCAATTTGATGTTTTCAAATCTTTATTGTTATCCATTAATTTTGATATTAAGTGAATATATATTGAAGTATTTTACATTTGCATTATATTTGGAGCACATAGGTTTCCTTTGAAAAGATAAATAAAAAAGTGTCATTTGAAACTTAACTGTGTAATCAATACATCACAAAAAGTTCAGAATTCCAGTGTTTGCAAATGAATAATTGCTAAATATGATATTATCAGTACTTCCACTACAGGTATCTTAAAGTTAGTGGTATAAAATTCTGTTGCTTTTTAAGTTAATATAACCTCAAACATAGAGAGAAAACTCAGTGAATGCTCATATCCCTTTTACTAAAATTCATCAACTGTTTACATTTATTCCATTTCCTTTATCTTTCTCTCCTTTGAAATATTTACATAAGACACCTTCATCACATGAATATCAAGATTTATAGCAATAGGTAGAAAAGGGTAAGGAATCAAGAATAATTCCCAACCCCAGCCTGATTTCATAGGAACTCTGTAGCATAAAACAAATCTTAGAGCTCTTCCAACTTCTAGAAAGTGCGTTAGGATTTCAGATTCCCTTGCCAGTAAGTCATTGATACCTGAGTGGGCATAAACTCTCAGGCATTCCCAGCTCTCTCCTGTTGAGGGAGAAAGGGTACCAGGAGTAAAGGACAAACCTATGTATAAGATTGCCTGTGCCAACCATTAGGAGAAAAGCACAGAGAACTTGTAGGTGGGTTTCTAAAGGAGTTTGGAAGGGCAATGACAGTGTCTGCTGCATTGCCCCTGTGAGACATAGAGAAGAAAAATAAATACAAACTGTGCCTCTATTACTAAAAGTAACACCTCCCTGTAAATACTGCGAAAATAATTATGCTTTGAGATAGAAGATTTATAGTTTAATTATTATTTTGAATTGGAGAGTAGGAGTTAAATATGTTTTTGCATATTGTATGTATTTTACAACTTTTCACATTGTGTCATTCTATCACTCAAATGTATGTCACTTCTATTACACCTAGCTCCAAAGACTTTTTAGCATAATTAAATAAAGAATTTTTTTTGCATAGTGTCACCCTAGAGCAACAAAGGTATAGAGCTGCCTTCCTCTTCTTATTTATTTGGGGAAATTATTTGGTTGTTTAGATACTAAGTCCTAATTAAATACCTAGAAGAGCTATTTATTTGGAATAATTGAGCTTATAACTTAGGTTATGGCTATAAGCAGAGATTGGGTGATCTTCTCTATTATATATTTCTTTTAAACCATTTAACCAAATCTGTGGTTGGAGTCTTTTTTTTGAAACTTCCACAGAATCAAAAGTAGGGACAGAGAGAAAAATGTTTTAAATTTCTTTCACATAAGAAGTTACTATTCATGTTTTCCATAGATATAATTTTGGAAAAATTAATTGTACCTCCCTCTAAACTATGGATAGTGATTAGTAGTTTGAACATAAAGGAGTGTTGCCAGGAAAACTTAAGGCCAAATATTCCATGGCCAGTCAGATGGAAGATCTGTAATTCTCCCTCTGTGTGTGTGTGTGTGTGTGTGTGTGTGTGTGTGTAACTAAAATAAAACCTTGAAAGGGCTAGAACTTGTAACATTTAGAATAAAGATACAAACCAATGTGTGGATAAGGAGAAATAAGTCCTTGCTAGGGTACGAACTGGATAACTGTAGGTGGAAGTATATCTCATAAGATGCTTCAGTAGCAATTGAGCTAAGACTTAATCTTAGTATTTGGTTCACCAGGTGTGAATTAGGTTGGCACCCATAGCAGGTTCAAATATGTGTGGTCCATGAGATAGAACAGTCAGTATGTCCCCATTGGCAACTCACGAGATTCATGCTCAGATAAGAACTAAGCCTAAAAATACTCAGCCTTTGAAATAATTCTAATGTATCAACAATAAATATATGATGCTTTTGGTACATGGTGGTGATACAGTGTTTAAGTCACAATGGCCCTTGTATGAATTGTGTCAACCCTGTCACCACGTTTTGGACATCTAAATTTTTGAAACTATTCTAGTAAAATAAATGAGAACAGAAGAACCAACAGATGAGCTAAACATTCATTTCTAATAAGGGCATTTGCCTTCCTAAGGAACCCGAAGTCTGTAATACAAAAGTAATCTAGACTTCTGAATGTAATTATATAATAATGAGCAATCAGTGATACACACTATGAAGAAAAACAAAGGTGGATAGGAGTAAAGTTACAAGGTTATTTTATATAGGATGATCATAGAAGCCCTCTCTATGGTGGTAACATTTAAAAAGAGACCAAAATCAAGTGAAGAAGTGAGTATGTGACTATCTGGGGAAGAATGTTCCAGGTAGAGGAAACAGTAAGTGCAAAGATTATAAAACATCAGCATGCTTGTTCTATTTGAGGACCAGAAAGGTGACCAGCATGATCTGAGCAGAGAACAGAGCTAAAGGAATATACAAGCAATCATAGAGACAGAGAATTGGTTTATGTGAAATGTACAGTGAGTGGTAAGGATTTTCTATTTGAATCTGAGTGAGATAGAAACTGTTGCAGCAGAGATATGATGTGATATAAGTTTTAAAAGATGATATTGGCAGTGGTGTGAAGAGGGCTGATTTTATTAGAGTAGCTGATTGGTTTGTTGTAATGCGTTCAATAAGGCAATATGTAATGCCTTCAAGGTGTTGGCCTTGGGAAACTTCATAGAGCTCTTTAGAATTCAGATACATCAATTGGATAATTTGCCAAAATACTTATTTCATTGTCTTCCTTTCAGGTTAAATGACAATGCATGTTAGCATAACTTTGTAAATTGTAAAGCATCAAATCAATACTAATTGTAGAGAAATGTATGGAATTCTTTATACAAACCACTGGTGAAATTCAACAGATAGACCTCTGTCACTGGGAAGTCTATGAAGCTCAATATGTTTACTTGCAGCTAAACACTTCACATTTATAAATATTTTCTCTCCTGATATAACATCAATTTGAACTAAGACATATGGTACATATATTTAACAAAATGAGCCTTTTACTCAACTCTACTTTTGCTTGTTAGCAGTCTACAGATTTCAGCACCTGAATGGAATGTCAAGGACACAATAAGTTTAATTCTAGGAAGGTTAACACATGAATCTACCAAGTTATTATTTTTAAAAATGATTTTCTTTTTTCAAAACTTTTCATAGTATCTCAGTTGGTTTTTGATTATGTTTTAAATGAAAAGTTAGGCTGTTTTTAACATTAATACTTCAAAATTATTGCCAATGACAATGACCAAAGAAAATCATAATTATTTGTCCTTAAATATTAATTTCAACATATCACAGATAATAATTTAAACCCATAAGTGTACTGATAGGCATGTTATGAAAAGGAACAAAGCAACTGTCATAGTGTTCAAAATGGTACCTGCCGCTTTGAAGAGTCCTTGATTGACCTCCACAGAGTAAGTGAGAGCCTGGCAAGGGGAGTATTGTTCAGTAAAATTAGTTATTTCATCTACAGAGACAGCATGCATTTGCCAAACAATGTAGGTGGGTTTTCACCACTTCCTTTCATTTTAGCAATCAATTTGAGAACTGTACTAAAAATAGTATAAAGTTCATTGTCCTCTGGCACAAAATCAGAAAGCACATTTAAATTTGGCTGCGTTATAAAAAATCAGGTAAACAGTAAATGCTTTTACATGAAAAGATGCCCAAAGTAGAATACTTTAAGTTTTATAGTGAATTAAAAAATAATTTTTAAAAATAATTATTTTTAAAAATTTATTTAATTTTGGCTGCGTTGGGTCTTCGTTGCTGTGTGTGGGCTTTTCTCCTGTTGAGTCGAGCGAGGGCTGCTCTTCGTTGTGGTGCACGGGCTTCTCACTGTGGTGGCTTCTCTTGTTGCAGAGCACTGGCTCTAGGCATGCGGGCTTCCGTAGTTGTGGTGGCTCATGGCCTCTAGAGTGCAGGCTCAGTAGCTGTGGCACACAGGTTTTAGTTGCTCTGCGGCATGTGGAATCTTCCCGGACCAGAGCTCGAACCTGTGTCCCCTGCAGTGGAAGGAGGATTCTTAACCTCTGTGCCACCAGGGAAGCCCCCAAAACTATTTTTAAACAGAAACCTTCCAATTAATTTGCAGGAAAGGGCATAATTTAAAGGATTCTGAATGAATTATTCACATTTGCTTTTTTTTAACTTCAAAAGTTGACATAGTTTTCCTTTTTCTTTGCAAAACTTGTATAAAATAATCATTAACATTTTTCCAATGCATATTTTTGAGAATCACTCTGCTAAATTGTTAAACATATTATCTCAATTAATTCCCCCAAATAGTCTTTTGACGTTGGCCCTAGTGTTGTACTGTAATACAGAAGAGAAACTTATGCACTGAGTTGAATTATTTGCCCAAGATCTCACAAACAGTAAATCCTGGAGCCAAGATTCAAACCTAAGAAATCTGCAAGCTGACTATATATGATTATACATTGACTATATTGCTTATGGAGAATCTTAAGAGAATGTGAAGTAAAGACATATTTATCAAACACTTCTAATAGAGTTTTTATTGTCAAAATGATATGTTTGTTAAAAAAATATAACTTTTCACTTATAAAATTGGCATGGCTTTTTTCTTCTGAACCCCGGATAGGACTGGAATATCATATAATACAATCTCTCTGAAAGGAATTTTGGCACATGAATTAAAAGCTTTATTAGAGGCATAATTTTTGACTCAGAAATTCATCATTTGGAAAAGTAATTATAGATTATCCATGATTGGGGTAGCTGGGCGTAGAAAGTCATGAATGTAGATTGCCTTAGGTAAAAGGCACTGATTTCCATGTTGATTGTGTAAAGAGTCCAGGGACACAAACCTGGGGTTAGTAGGATACAAAGTGATACTTCACTCGCCCCCACAAATACAATTGTGTTGGTACACAATTCTTAATTGAAACATTGTATAAAGTGCTCAAGGGGAATTTGTTTTAGGTTAAAGACATAACCATATAGACACTTAGTCTCCATGGAAGACTTTATGACCAGACTCATACATCCAGCTTTTGTTCCCATTTTTTGAAACCAATCAGTGTAATTTTAATATATGACTTAATTAAGTTGCTAACACTTTTAGCAAATAAGACATAGAATTTCATTTATCACTAAGTTTCCCACCAATAATCCACCTATTGAGCCAAAATATTGCAGTTCATAAACAGGAGAGGTCTCTCTGGTCGTTGGCTAACCTGGATGCCATAATAAAATTGACCTTCTATAAATCTTAGGGGCTCTGGTGCTTCTTTTCCACTTTGGGGCATATAATTCAGATTCTTGGTGTCCTAGGATACGATGTTACCCCTGCATGTTCTGCAACATCTGCAAGCACTATACGGAATCAGAAGTGTGATTACTACATCTACCATTATTCTAATTTGGAGAGGATTTTTAACTTCTCTTATCTCAGAGGAGGCCCAGCTTTATCTCTAAGCATAATATTCCTCATAATGTTTAATTAATCCAGCTCAGCATGCAGCCTCCTTGGCCATGTGAATTTGTTCCTCCTTCTCTCTGATTTTTTCATATATACAAATAGGTTAAATATAAATAGATTAATTCCTCACTTCTCTCAAGTCTTTACTTAAATGTCACCTTCCCAGTAAAGCATTTGTGGTGAAGCCATTAGTGTCCATAAGTATCTAAGTTTCCATCTTTTCTTACCTCTGTGACATGATTACCTATAGACATGACACTCTTTATTTCTTCTCATAGTCACCAGCCAAAATTAGTCATATAGTACCCTATCCAGTTACAGTTGGGCAGTGTTAAAGTCATAACCAATATGCCCAATTGATCATCCTCATACCAGCAATAATCAGTCTTATTTGTTATGATGGACCTAGAATTTTGATCCCTGCTTAGGAGGAAGTTGCCATAGTGAGCTGCCATATCGACAGAAGAATTTGCAGGAGTTAAAAAGACACATTTATATGCTAAACTAATTAAAGTTTAAGAGCTTTTCCTTTTTTCTTTTTTTTTTTAACTGCAACTTAACCTACCTAACTAATGTACTTTCTTTAAACACAAAACTTAAAATTATAACCAGTTCTCCAAACATTTTCTTATCCTCTCATCCTTCTTAATTTTGCTCAAAGGACTTATTATCTAACATATCATGTAAAGTAAATATTATTATAAAAAATTCTTACTATCACCGCCATAGCCTCTCTAAACTATCATCATGAGGGAAAAGGATTTTTATGTTTTGCTAACTACTATATATCCAGCGCAAGGTAGGTGCTCAATAAATATGTGTGGAAAATGAATTAATAAAAATGTCTGAACTGATTTAAGATTTAGAAAATAAGATTTATGTTTACATCAGTTGTCTAATTTTTGGCTAATTTTCTCCCAGTGTTTATATATATTTTCAAGAAAGCATAGTATTACTTGCTTTTGCTGTATAATTCCTCATAGCTCAAGCAAAATCTGATTTAATTAAATGGTACTCATAAATCAAGAAGTAATCTGACAATTCCTTTTAAGTTATTACTATTGATATGGATACTATAATTATTGTAATTCAGTCCAGTAATATGAGCTAACTTTAACTTTTCTTTCTTTGGATTTCATCCAAAACTTATGATCTTCCATATTTATTCATTTATTTGTGTTTTGAATACTTAACATTTGCTCTATGATAGTGTGAAAGTGGGTAAAAAATCTATTTTCTTGAAAATGTGAAAGTACTGAGTATAAAGAAATTGATACATTTTATTGATTCAATATCCTTTCTCCTGTGCTTTCATAAAAAGATGCAATAGTCAATTTTTTTTATATCTTCAGGAGAAGAGACATTGTTTATGAGAACATCTAAACTGCCACATACTTGACATGTGAGTAAAATTTTCCTGTGCAGAAAATTCACTTCCTGTGAGTAAAATTTTGATATATACAATTCATTAAATTTTTATGGAAAAAATATCAAGAAGCGTAGTATAAAATGACAAATATTTCTAGTAATTTACTATACATTTCAAAGACAGAAATTACTTCTCTGGGAAACTGAGAGAATTATTAGGTGGTTATCAATTTGTCCTGTTATTTTACCCTGAGTTCTCAAAGACATTAAGAATGACAATAACATTTTATCAGTAATTAATGTTACAGAATTTATAAAAACTGTATATCAATTATGCATTTATTTTTTGAACAATTTTTACTTTTAAAATCAAACCCTAATGTTTTAGTCAATTACTTTCTTGCATTATCTTGTTCTGATATTTCTTTTTACCTGCTATTTGTATCCTCTCTCTCTTATCTATCTTCGTCTTGGGAAAGAGAATTCAATAGTTACTTACTGGACAAATATGTTACTTAATGAGATCCTCTCAGTTGATAGCTAAATAAAGAGAGATATGGAAATGGACATATAGATGAAGATATAGTTATAGGTACAAATAAATGTAATATAATATATAATGTATATAAGTTAATAATATATACTACATAATAGGTGATGATGATATAATACATGAAAATATGTTTTAAATATAACAGTATTTTGAGATTAAAATAGATATAATTATTAGGTATTTTAACCCATGATTATATGAATCAAAAGGGCAACAATTTCAAAATGACTTCAGTATTTCATTGTCCAAAATTGTCTTGTCTCTCTCAATAAAATGAAAAGTGTATAAATATATGTTTTTTTAATTGTACATAGGTTAGTACTGGATTAATGCTGGATCATTGTCCTCCAGTGTTATATATTCTTAATAATAAAATATTAGGTTTATGTAACATTAATATAGTGGAGTTGTGTTGCATTTGCTCAGTTCTATTCACTTTAAGTAAAATAAAATTACATAACTTAACAATATGTAATTAGCCATAAAATATAAATGGGGATACTTAGAGAATAGAATAATTTAATATTTTAGGGAGGTACTTAATCATTAGGAAAATACATTTTTGAAAAATGTTAATTGGATGAAATATTTTCTACATCTTCTCTTCATTTACTTTAACCAAAAAAGACCAATAATTGAGATTCCTGAAGCATCGCTCCGCTTTACTCACTCAGCCAAGGAGCAGATTTCATGTTATTTAGACTATAAATTCTTTCTTCATTTTAGTTATCCTTTAATAGGTATTCTCTTTCCTTTTTTTGCTGTAGAAATTTATTTGATTATTCCCCATTGTGTTTGTCTTTAATCATTTAGATTTAGATTTTAAGAATGTGACAGAGGGAAATGAGAAATTACTGAATTATATAACTGTGTAGAGAGAACCTAACAATATTTTGAGAATCGACAAAATACGTGAACACTTCTATTTTTAAAACTACCAAAGGGGGCTTCCCTGGTGGCGCAGTGGTTGAGAATCCGCCTGCCGATGCAGGAGACACGGGTTCGTGCCCTGGTCCGGGAAGATCCCACATGCCGCGGAGCAACTAAGCCCGTGAGCCATGGCCGCTAGGCCTGCGCATCCGGAGCCTGTGCTCCGCAATGGGAGAGGCCACAACAGTGAGAGGCCCGCATACCGCAAAAAAAAAAAAAAACTACCAAAGGGAGAAAATCCAACATGTGGTTTTCATGGGGTGAGGGCTAGGGTTTGGAATGAAGTGCTTAAATATGATTAGTTCTTAAACTATATATCACAGAACCTCTCTTATATTAGGTAATATGCTTAATAGGAAAATTATTTATTTCACTTATTAATATATTCATCCAAATTAATATTCATATTAATATTTTCAGGAGCAATAAGATTCTTTTTCTCTATCTTAAGAATTATTGAGAAAATATATCTTTCTGTAGAATAATGACTTTAGCACCTGCTAATGTTCGCAAAAAAAATTTTAGAGAAAATGAAGGAGTGGAAAATGCAAAATAGAATACAAACAGAAAAAAATGAAACAAATCATATTTCAAATAAATAACATAACCACCATGAAATTCATGGGAGAACACTAGCCCAGATGATTTTTAAGCAATATTTGAATGGAACTTTCCTGGTGGAGCAGTGCTTAAGAAACCACCTGCCAATGCAGGGGACACTGGTTCAAGCCCTGGTCTAGGAATATTCCACATGCCATGGAGCAACTAAGCCTGTGCGCCACAACTACTGAGCCTGTGCTCTAGAGCTCGTGAGTCACAACTACTGAGCCCACGTGCCACGACTACTGAAGCCCACACGCCTATAGCCTGTGCTCCTCAACAAGAGAAGCCACCACAATGAGAAGCCCGCACACCGCAACAAAGAGTAGCCCCTGCTCACTGTAACTAGAGAAAGTCCACAGGCAGCAACAAAGACCCAATGCAGCCATAAATAAAAAATTTTAAATTATTTAAATAAATAAATAACACATGGATGATATAACCTGAGGCTAAGAAAAAAGACCTCTAAGAATATTGAACTCTATAGTTACTAGCTTTATCTTTCACAGAGACATAGTAAGAAATTCTGGCACTACTTTTTGGGTATTCAAGGATTGAGCAATTATGTAAATATATTGTGGATAATTGGAGCTTGGCTTGTCACTGTGCATATGGAAGTTATAAATATAGAACAGGACAAAAGGATAGAATGAGGCTCTGCTATTGGATTGGACTGGGAGGTGTCCAGTGTGAGCTCATGTGTTTATGCAGAAACATGTATTGATACATATTCAGATATAGATGTATATAGGCATAAATATAGATTCATATAGTTTTCGATATGGATATATCTATAAATAGATACAGATGCATCTGTATTTGCACATATATCCATGTAGGTATGTATGCACATACATAAGTATGCATCTAGATATATATGTGTTTGTGTATATAGAGTTAGGTAGTTAGTCTAAAACAATGATTTTCTAGTGTCCATGAACTCAACTTATGCCCAAATCATGGTTGATATGTATCACACTTGCTAACAACAGCTAGGACTCCTTGAGAAAAGACCTGATTCTAGGGCTAGAATAGCAAAAGTTCAAAATGAATCTAGAGTATCTTATTGTCTGGAAAGTATAAAAGTGCTGAAGGAATGAAAGGGACAAACCTAAAGACAAAGGAACCAGCCTGAAGGGTATTCCCTTCAATATGGGGCAGTTGGGCCATGAATAAAGATTACGACCCATTGAATAAATTAGAAAGCTCTGAGTCCATCATGATATAAAGAAATATTGAAAAAGGAAAGACCTTCCTCAAAGTAGAAAGGCAAAAAAATAAATAAGAAATTTTTAAAAGATATCATTGTTTCAAAAACATTATAATATTTTTTAGACAAGAATTATTATGAATGCTAAAACTAATAGGTGAAAGTTTGAAGAGTACTATATATATACAGTATTAAAGTATCTCTCCAAAGATAATTATGAATTATTTAAAAAATAATTGTAACTCTCCATTAAAGAAAGCTCCCAGGCTCTACCTCAGTCATGTGAATAAAATTAACATCATCAGTGCTCCTATAAATCCCACCAGTTTCCTGACATGACACACTTTTAACAGAGTGTAACATCACTTGCACATTATTGTTGCCCAAACTGCATAACTTAAATTTAATCCTGAGATAACATTAGAAAATCTAAATATGTGTATATATGCAGGACATTAAACTAATTTAAAATATTAACATTTCAGGAATCTAAATAATAATTATTTGACTATTCTCAAAATTTTTCTCTATGTCCAAAATTATTAACAGTTTTTAAAAAGTAGTTAGAGAAAAAGAGGACATTTCATGCTAAAAAGTTTTGATACACTTACATTTTTTAAAGTCTTTTAATCTATCTTTTACTGGTGGGGGCAATAATCTGTCCCTACCTTCTACATTCTGACCAGAAATTGGAGTCCATCAATTATTTTGAACTCATAATTTTCTTGCAATATCTTAGTAAATGAAGCCAACTATTATTATTCTGATTGCCAACCTTTCCCCTAGAGCTACAGGCTTTATGGTTTATGGTCTACTTCATATGTAATATAAGGCAATATTACCCCCAAAAGTACTGTTTACATATAATGGATTACCATCTTTCCAACATCAGGTGATAATTTCCATGATGCTAGCCAAAAGACGTTCATATAACATCACATAGTTTAGATTTTGTTTTGTCAATGGCCCATCACTGATAATATGTGTTAGTCTGAATGGGCTAGTTAACAAAGGAGTCCAACATTTCTAGTGGTTTAAAAAAGAAAAGTTTTAATTTTGTTGGTAAAAAACATAACTACCACAGTCTCTTTCTGAACATTTAGGACATTTCTTTCCTTCAATATTATTTCATCTCCATAACGCTCATAATAGCTTCATGTATATCAATCAGAGCAGTTAACTGAAATTAATTTTATCATCAAGTACTATTTCATAATTCATTAAAAATAACAAAAAAGTACAGTTACAATACCCTATTTACATCATGATAGAAATGTAAGGTTAAATGTTAATAATTTTGATGAACTGTTATAATTCAACATTATTAATGCAATATTTGATTATACAGAAGATGAGCAGGAGTTTTCTAGTTGAGTAAATTCTAAAATGGTTATATTCATACATATAAATCAATCATTCATTTTTACAAATTCAATGAATATGATAAATTTTTTCTTATAATAAACACTTTTCTTTACCTTACAAAGCAAAGCTATTGAAACATTTGTAAATATCCATATAAATCAGAATATATATCTTAATATTACTCATGAGATTTTATACATGAAAGCACTCTAGATATTGCTAATAATTACTTTTACTTATTTGTAAATTATTGTTTGCATTTACATTTGATATATTGAAAATATTGTCTTCCAGTAATGAATTAGTTTTCTAAGGGTGCCATAACAAATACCACAGACAGTGGCTTAAACCAGGGGTCCCCAAACCCCAGTCAGAGGACCAGTAATGGCCTGTGGCCTGTTAGGAACTGGGCCGCACAGCAGGAGGCAAACGGTGGGCAAGCAAGCAAAGCTCCATCTGCTGCTCCACATCGCTCCCCATCGCTCTCATTACTGCCTGAACCACCCCTGCCCCTGTCTGTGGAAAAATTGTCGTTCATGAAACCGGTTCCTGGTGCCAAAAAGCTTGGGGATCACTGGCTTAAACAACAAAAATGTATTTTTTTCACAATCCTGGAGGCTTGAAGTCCAAGATCAAGATGGTTGGTTTCACTGTGAGGCCTCTCTCCTTGGCTTGTAGGTGGCCACCTTCTTCCACTGCCTTCATATGATTTTCCCCTTGTCTATGCCTGTGTCTTAATCTCGTCTTTCTATAAGAGTATTGGTCATATTGGATTAGGACCCACCCTAATTACCTCATTTTAATATTATTAGCTCTTTAAAGGAGTTATTTCCAAACAAAGTCACATTTTCAGGTACTGGGGTTCAGGAGCTCACCCTATGAATTTTGGGGGAACACAATTCAACCCATAACAAGTAATCAGATTTATCAGTTTATGTTATTTTAACTAAAATTAAAATTAATGAAATTAGGCAAAGTTATATTAGGATTTTCCTAGTATTAAATAGGTGCCCCAGTATAAGAAATTACTATTAAATGATGGCCACTACTTTATTATGGTTTATAATCTGATATGGGGATTTGTTGTGGGGAAAAGATGTACCAATGGACATTCATTTTGTCTACACAACCCTCATTCTTCTCCCCTTCTCTGAGTAATATATGGCTGATTTGTATCCTGCTCACTCATATGGTTTGGGGGGTCTATTTGTATCAGTACCTGCTCCGCTGGCATAAGGAGTAGGTACATTACACAAGTGCTCCAATTCCCTCTGATATATCAAATGATCCAGTTCTGGGACTAATTTTCTAACAGAGGACAGAAATAAAACCAGAAAACCATAGGAGAATTCCCTAAAAATTAGTTTAGTGGTAGAAAAGGATCCTTTCATCTCTATTTGTGAAGATGTGAGTTGTGATTCCAGAACTTCTGACAACTGTGTCTGTCACAGTTTGGGTTCCCTGGACAAAAACTTTATGATGGAAATTAGCATAAAAAGAAATGTATTAGTTTTTATTTGTTGCTATTTTGTGGCTGCTATAACAAATTACGATAAACCATATGGCTTTAAAAAACAGAAATTTATTCTCTCATAGTTCAGAATGCTAGAGGTCTTAAAACTAGCTGTAGGTAGGGCTGTGTTCCTTCCAGAGGCAACTCTTAGGGAAAATCACTTCCTTGACTCTTCCAGCTTTTGGTGGCTATTGGCATTCCTTGGCTTGTGGCTGCATCTCTCTCTCTGCTATGTCTTCACATCACCTTCCCCACTGTATCTGTCTGGGTCAAAAGTCCCTCTACCTCTCTCTCTTTTTTTCCCAGTTTTACTGAGATATAATTGACATATAACATTGTGTAAATTTAAGGTGTACAACATAATTATTTTATGTTTGCATATATTGTGAAATGACGACCACAATAAAGTTAGTTAACATATCCCTCACTGCACATAATGATAGCATTTAGGGTCTACCCAGAAAATCCAGGATAAACTCCTCCTCTCCAGATCTTTAACTTAATTACATTTTTGGCATAGAAAATAATATTTAATATTGCCATATAAGGTAATATTCACAGGGTCCAGTGATTAGGAAGTAAATATACCTTTGGGAGGGAACACTTTTTTAGCCTAATAAAGAAAGTAAATTAAGGATCATATATCAAATAAGAGAAGAAAGTAGAATTGGGCAGAGAGAAAGATTGAGATGTGATACCATCTCAGTCAAACCTACAGGAACGTCTGAACATAAAATAACCGTGCAGAGTTGTTCAAAGGTGGGGTAAAAAGACGAGGGCTCTCTAACCCTTGTGAAACAGTTATTAAATGTAGCCTTCTCCAGGAAGTGCTTTGGGCGAGTGATTCTCTCTAGCTGAGGCAATTCTAAATAATGACTGAGGACTATTGGTCAGTGGAACTCCCACCAGCTGGTGGAAAAGTCTCTTTATTTTAAAAGGGGAAAATGCTAGCAGTACATCACAGTGTGCACTGAAATGTAAAATCATATAGAAATGTCTCTGAAAGCCAGAGAGAAACAATGTGAGGACAGATTTGCCAAACCCTGGACCCAAACTCATCTAAACTGATATAGATCCTTAAAACGGTTCCTTTGATTCTGAAAGCAATTTAAATTTCTTTGCTACAAAATTTTGCTTAGGGTACGCATCAAATCAGTTTATTTCATTTGCAACTAAAGAGTCAAAAACACTATAAAAATGTATAAAAACATGTATATTGCTAAGCTAAGCAATAAGAACTCCAGGAAATTTATAACAACTGTTTCATTAATATAGCTATCAGGATAATTGTGGAGATGTTATTTCAATTACTGACTGAAATTGTCTACTTTATAATATTTTCATATTATGATTACAGGCAATAAAATTCCTCAAGTTTAGCTCAAAAAACACTGTGGTTCTATGCTACTTCAACTCTTTTCCTTGTGTAGAGAGCTTGAAATAGAAATCCAAATTCTTGATCACCAACTAAGATCTTCTGTATGAGAACCTCAAGTGGAGGTTGGGAAACAGTCCTTTAACATGGTTTCCAGGTTATTTTTTTATTAAAAGTTTTTTTCTTAATAAATATATATATATTTTTAACATCTTTATTGGAGTATAATTGCTTTACAATGGTGTGTTAGTTTCTTCTTTATAACAAAGTGAATCAGTTTATACATATACATATGTTCCCATATCTCTTCCCTCTTGTGTCTCCCTCCCTCCCACCCTCCCTATCCCACCCCTCTAGGTGGTTACAAACCACCGAGCTGATCTCCCTGTGCTATGCAACTGCTTCCCACTAACTACCTATTCTACGTTTGGTAGAATAGATATGAGATAGAATGGATATATGTCCATGCCACTTTCTCACTTCATCCCAACTTAACTTCCCCCTCCCCACGTCCTCAACTCCATTCTCAACATCTGTGTCTTTATTCCTGTCCTGCCCCTCTGTTCTTCAGAACCTTTTATTTAAGATTCCATATATATGTGTTAGCATATGGTATTTGTTTTTCTCTTTCTGACTTATTTCACTCTGTATGACAGTCTCTAGGTGCATCCACCTCACTACAAATAACTCAATTTCGTTTCTTTTTTATGGCTGAGTAATATTCCATTGTATATATGTGCCACATTTTCTTTATCCATCCATCTGTTGATGGACACTTAGATTGCTTCCATGTCCTGGCTATTGTAAATAGTGCTGCAATGAACACTGTGGTACATGACTCTTTGAATTATGGTTTTCTCCTGGTATATGGCCAGTACTGGGATTGCTGGGTCATATGGTAGTTCTATTTTTAGTTTTTTAAGGAACCTCCTCTCCAGGTTATTTTTGATAGCAATTGGTATTGCAACTTGTTTTTTGTTTGTTTCTATGAGCTTTTAAAAAGCCTGTGGTGGTATCTAACTACGGTTTAACTTGGATTTCCTTATTGACTAATTAGAGATTATTTCATGCCCTTATGTGGTAATAAATTCATCAAATTTTTGCCCATTTTATTGGGCTATTTGTTTTCTTACTATGGAGTTTTGAGAATTTTTAATATACTCTAGGATCAAGTTATTTATCATACAGATGATTTGCAAATGTTTTCTCACAATCTCCAGCTTTTCTTTTCACTTTCTTCTTTTTTGAATTTCATTTTATTTATTTTTTTATACAGCAGGTTCTTACTAGTTATCTATTTTATACATATTAGTGTATATATGTCTATTCCCATCTCCCAGTTCATACCACCACCACCACCACCACAACCCCGCCCCGCTCTTTTCACTTTCTTAACATTGTGCTTTGAAGAACAAGAAATTCTTAATTTTGTTGGAGTCCAATTTACAATTTTCTTTTATGGATCATTCCTTTGGTATCATATCTAAGAAAAATTTTGAAACGCAAGGTCAAAAAGATTTCCTCCTACATTTTCTCCTAGAAATTTTACAATTTTACATATGGGTCTCTGATCAATTTTCAGTTACTTTTTAGCTTATAGTGAGAAGTATTGATTGTGTTTTGTCTTTTAACACATGGATAATCAATTGTTTCATAAATCATATATTCCAAAATCACTTGTGACTTGCTATTGCATGTTTTCTCAAATCAATTAACCACATATAAATGAGTCTAATTATAGACACATTATTCCTTTTTAAAATGTAAAAAAAAATCCTTAGCTCACAAATAGTAAAACAAAAATTGACTGTAATATAAATTAGGCCTACCTACCGTATATAACTGACAAATAAAAATTGTATATATTTAAGTTATATAAGTTGGTATACATATATATTGTAATATAATCACCACAATTAACATATACATCACCTTACATTTTCTTTTCTTTTTTCTTTTTTTTGGGAGGAAATGTGAAAACATTTAAGATCAACCCTCTTAGCAAATTTCTAGAATACAAAAGAATATTGCTAACTAAAGTCACATTGCTATACTTTGTTCTCCAGAACTTCATCTTGTGTTACTGGAACTTTGTACTCCTTGACACACATCTCCCCATTTCCCTTTCCCCCTAGCCCCTGACAACTACCTTTCTACTCTCTGCTTCTATGAGTTCAACTATTTTAGACTCCACATGTAAGTGAAATCAGTGAAATCATGCAATATTGTCTTTCTGCATCTGGTTTATTTTATTTAGTATAATGTCCTCTAGGTTCATTTGATGGACATTTAGGTTGTTTCCATATCTTGGCTATTGTGAATAGTGTTGCAATGAACGTGGGAGCACAGATATCTCTTCAAGATACTGATTAAATTTACTTTGAATATAAGCCCAGAAGAGGAATTACTGTACCAGCAGTTACATTCCTAATTTTTTGAGGAAACTCCATACTGTTTTCCATAATGGCTGTGCCACTTTACATTCCTATCAACTGTGTACAATGGTTTACTTTTCTCCACATTTTTACCAATACTTGTTATCTTTTGTCTTTTTTGATAATAAGCATTCTAATATGTATGAGGTAATATCTCATGTGGTTTGGATTTGCAATTCCCTGATAATTAGTGAAGTTGAGCATGTTTTCATATACATGCTGGCCATTTGTATGTCTTCTTTGGAGAAATGTCTATGCAGGTCTTTTCCTTATTTTTAAGTAGGTTATTTGGTTTTGGTTTTGGTTTTTTGCTATTTAATTGTATGAGTTCCTTATATATTTTGTATATTAACCCTTTATCAGAGACAGTTTGCAAATATTTTTTCCCATTCTGTAAGTTTATCTCATTCTGCCTTTTCACTCTGTTAGTGATTTCCTTTGCTGTGTGGTAGTTTTTACTTCGATGTAGTCCTACTTATCTATTTTTGCTTTTGTCTCCTGTGCTTTTGATGTCATGCCCCAAAAAATCATCCCTCAGACCAATGTCAAGAAATTTTATTTCTTGAAAATTATATTTTCTTCTGGTAGTTATATGGCTTCAGGAATTACAATTAAGTCTTTAATACATATTGAGTTGATTTCTGTGTATGATGTGAGATAAGAGCCAAATTTAGTTCTTCTGCACATGCATACCCAGTTTCCCCAACACCATTTATTAAAGATACTGTCTTTCCCCATTGTGTGTTCTTGGCACCCTTGTAAAAGACAGTTAACTATCTTTTTCATGTATTAAACAACATATAAAATTTTTCAACTTTTTAATCTTTATGTATGTTCTATATGATTTTAATTCTACCTTCTGTATGTGTAACTTTTATGTTGATATATGTACCAATAAGTTATTAATTTTCATTTCACCCTATGATTCCATTTTCTGAACATACCACAGGTTACCTATACCCCTATTGAGGGCATTTAGGTTATTTCCAGTTTTTCTCCAATATAAATGATGTTGATGTGGACTTGTTTTGCATTTTAAAATTATCTCCTTATTTACATGTGCAAGAGTTTATGGTAGGTATTTATCTAAGAGTGTAATTGTTCAGTCAAAGGGGCACGTGCTTTTAAAACTTAACAAATAAAGTCATGTATTCTTTTACACACTCAATGCACCAATGTACTATATAATCCACACTTGAGGATAGATCCATTTATCTGAATCCATGTTCTAATGGGTTCAAGATTATAATTGGAGCAGGACAGATTTACAGTTTCCTTAACTGTTCTGGGCATAGTTGAAATATTATCATTCCTGGCCCTTTCCCACAAAATGCCTAACAGATCTTCAATAACTCATCGTAGAAACCAAAATAACACTCTCTCCCACACTTCTACACCTTTGGCAATAATTGGTATTTTATTTTATTTTTTAAAATTGTCTTACATTTTAAAGATGCCAGATTCCTACTTAATGAATGTTTGTTGTATTTTATTTGAAAAATTTTGGTGTCTATATTAGTGTAATCCCCCCAATATCTGATTGGTTCCACAACATATGGGGAACACACAATTTTGCTGTTTTGAAATATTTCCCAGGCAATTCTAAATAGAGTATCCCTTTGAAGAACTTCTAGTTGATCAGTTTATATCTCCTCTGCTAATCATTTGGCATATCTTGTGGTGTCATTGGGTTTTATCATTTCTCCATTTTTAAATTATCTGTGTTCAGGTTCACCTATTTTATCAAACCACTTGTATATATGCAACATCAAATTTTAGCCAAATGTCACTCCTTTAATAGATCATATGATTTTTATAGAGAGGAAATTTCTTCCATCTTTGTTTTATATATTAGTTCTAGTAGTAATTGTTAATTTTATATGTCAGATAAAATCTAAAGTATTTTGCCATTTAACTTTATTTTCCTTGAAGTTAGATTAGAAGAAATATAATAAATCTACATTCAGATTATTGAGGATGGTAGAAGAGTCTAGTTGGTCTAAAATAGCTTTCTGAGATTTGTGAGATATATGAAGGAAATGATATTTTGAAAGCTATTTAAATATTCAGGACTAAAACTGACCTAGAGAAATATGTGATGGTCTAAACAGGATGGGATATATTTTACATATGCAGTGTCTCGTAGAAGGTTCAAAATCCAGAAAGTTTAAATTTAGTTAGCAAAGAAAAGTTAACTTCAATATATCTGAGGTGCTTATCTGAGAAATAGGAGGAAAAGATCAAGTAATACATAGACTTGAAGAACTTGGTTAAGTCACATTATAGGATCAATAAATAGAAGAAATTACTTTCAAAAAGAGTTAGTAGAATTGAGATCCTTAAAGTTTTAAACCTGCTTTGCTTCTAATAAGTATGTAAAAAAATCAATTTCAATGAATAAAGAGAATGCATACTAATAACACCTTCCAGAAAATCCTTATCACTATATCAAGAATTGTTCCAATTTTTAATGCAATGTAGTGATAGCAACTGAGATAAATAATCTATTGTGGAAATGTCAATGGATATTTACACCAAGTATTAGAACCCCTGTGTAGACTTCTGGTTTTAGATACTCAATGTTACTGTAGTCAATTGATTATAGTGGGAGTTATCTACTGAATAGGGTATGCATATTTCATGCCATAATTTTCTCCCTGGGTATTAAGTATGAAGCTTTGCCTGAACATAAATTACAATCATTACTGTAAAGACTAAATGGTTTTGAGACCAAGTGAAAAACAAAAGAGCCCACTTTCTTAATATAAATTAAGACCTAACTGGGTAATCATCAATTCTCAGTAAATAGTTATTTTAGTAATAAATAACAAATATCAGGGCAACAGACACAATCAACAGTATCAGTAATTAAATTTCATTTAAAAAGTCTAGGGTTTTATTTTCTTTCATTTTGTTAAAATAGCTAAGTTTATTTTTGACATACATTTAACTAGCTATATATTAACTAGCCATAAGGATATAAGTTATATATTATATTTTCCTGTTTATAAAACCTTTAAAAAATTTTTGAATCTGAACTTTTAATTAAGAAAATATTGATATTTGTGAAGATAATGCATTAAGGCTTATTTATTGCTATTTTAAATACTAGTTTCATAAAATACATTGTAGGCACAAATTATCAACTAATTCTTCAAAAGTTTTTCACATTTTACGTGAGACCTGATATAGGAAAACTGTAAAAGAAAGAAACATACTTTTTTCCAGAAGTAATATTATCAAAAATGGAAACTAGAAAACTTCCTCAAAAGATCTGTACAGTTCTATATTTAAAAAATCTATTTTGTTCTTCTTTTCAACAATACTATTTATTTTATATTTGTATTAGCTTCCTATTGCTGCTTTAACAGATTATCATAAATTTAGGGGCCTGAAATAACACAACTTTATTATCTTACAGTTCTTGAGGTCAGAAGTCAGAGAGGAATCTTATGGGGCTAAAATGAAGATGCTAGCAGGGCTGCGTTCTTTCTAGAGGTTCTAGTGGAGAGTCTGTTCCTTGTCTTTTTCAGGTTTTAGAGGCTGCTTATATCCTTTGGCTCATGGACCTTCCTCCATCTTCAGTCTTTCATTCCAACCTCTGCTTCCTTTGGCATAGCTCCTTTTTCTGACTCTGACAATCCTGTTTTCCTCTTACAAAGACCACTGTGATTACAGTGGGTTCACTCAGATAATTCAGGACAATTTCCCCATAATACTTAACTAAATCATATTTGTAAAATCTCTTTTGGCACGTAAGGTAACATGTTCGATCTCTGGAGATTAGGTCATATGCATTTTCGGGGGGCTATTATTCTGTCTACTACAGTCTGAAGTCACTTCAGCATTTTCATGGCAATGAGCAGTGCGTGTGTATGTGTGTGCGTATGAGGCAGAAACAGTACATCACATCTGCCTTTGAGTATCTCAGTAAGCATTCCATTGAGTCCGTAGGTATATCATTATCCATAATCACAGAAAAGGATTGTTTCCTCAAAGAATGAAATGCCTATTTTGTCATATGTTGCAAAGAAGAGACTGACAATTAAGCAGTACTTTATTCTTTAATTTAATATACCTGGATATTTTTAGTATTCTGTGGCTATGTTTTTTTTTTATTTTGTTCATTTTAAGGAGTGAATTTTCTATAATTTTATTAGAACAAAGAAAATATTTGAAGACATTGCCTCTTTAATATTTATATTTAGGGACAAACAATTATTTCTAAAGTAGTATGGCTTTTACCTTCAAAACTAGAATATTCTTGGTTTGAATTTTTGTTCTCTTATTCTATTCTGTAACGTAGATGATGCAGTTTTGGAAAATACTAAAGGGCTCTAATTTTGAAACTGATCCCTTAATTTTATACTTCCCCAAATCTTTGCAACCACTTAAAATATCCTGAAAAACAAACTTTGAGAGTATTATTAGTCTCTGTTCTTTTGAGCAATACCAGTTTTTTCTCAAAAAAGTGCTTTCAGGAAGATTTGGGATCTCTTAAGGAGGTGGATTTCCAAACCAGCCTTACTCAGTGGTTGTTTATACTGTGATTTTTTTAAAATGAGGAAAACACACCTCATTAAGCTCTTCAAGTATACTGTATTTTGCCTTCAGGCTACTTTTCAGTTCAACATAAGTTTTCCATCATATTTCCAAATTTGAGTGCCTTAGAAGGAGTGTTTTACTTTATTTTATTACAGATGAACCTATGAGTTATTTCTTTGATGACTGATCATCTACATCTTAAATAATAATTTTGTTTCAATTGCAATTCTGATGAAATTAGTTTTGCAGCAGTTTAGTTGATGTCTGCTTTCATTTCTTCTTTCATTCAAATTTGTGTCCACTGAATTTGACAACAAAAGAGAAATCTCAGTACTTTGATAGAGAAAAAGCAAAAGATTATAGCAAGTTAGGCAAAAAAAAGAGTTGCATTTTATGGTTAGAAGATCTACTTGCAAAATAATATTGATAGTTCTTTCAAGAATCTGGGCTGTGGAAGGAGAACAAGAGGGAAGTTATGGAGAACTGGTAAGGGGAGGTGCGGGGAAGCTGTATTTCTTTGGTTGGTTGGTTGACATTAATTTAGTTTAGTTTGCCATTTTACACTTTACTTGTTTCATATTGTTTCATTGTAATTTGGGGTGAGAAAGATATAAATCACATTTAAATTCAGATTAGTGACAAACCAGATGAATTAACTGTTCTTAAATTACCTGTAGAAATGGATAACAAATCAAACATATAAGTTCAAAAAAGAGCCATTATTATTGTTTACTATTAACATCACTTGAAAAGTGGATTCAGCAAGTTTCCTAAGGAGATTAGAGGAGACAGGGAAGGATACTACAAGAAGTTAAATCAACTGAAATCCATATTTCTGTCACAACCCTAAAATAAGGGTGTAGCAGTGCAAGAAACTGCCCAGGAGAATCATAGCCCCATTGAAGTTGGAAGTCTTTGGAACCTTGTGTGAATGCTAGCTATATAGCAAGTATTTATTTAGAAGTCCAGTTGGCCTCCCAGAATCTAGGGAGATACTTCTTCTCCTACAGAACCAGCAAATCAACATGGGCCAATTAATATTTTTAAATGCTAAATACACAGAAAATAATGTATTTACCATCATATTTGGTCCACCAAATGAAAAGCTTTTTTAATTATTTCTAATCAGTAATAACGTGACCAACCATCCAGCTTTGCCCAGGACTGTCCCAGTTTGAAGACTGAAAGTCATGTGTCCCAGGAAACCCCTTCAGGATGGTTGCTCACTCTAATTTTGTATACATGTATGTATATACAGATCTATAAAATTTTATTTATATGTATATACATACATATATAAAATATATAAATTCAGCTTAAATTTTCAATCATCCTGAAAATCTCTGAAGTCCCCAGTTTATATTACTCAAATGTCACAGATAATTGCTTGAGATTACCAATACCTAACCCTAGGCTCCAGTCTATGAAACACACTTGTATTGTTGTCACTTTTGTCCAAGAGAATAAATAATGAATTTCCTTGGCATTTGATTACATACATACATACATGTATAATATTTATATCTCATAGGGCATCGTTAGAGTAAAAACCAATACAAAAACAAAAAAAAGGGGGAGAGAGAGTGCGAGAGGCTGGAAGCTGCTTTATCAGCAAGACTATATGTACCATGACCAAGAACACTAATTTTGAGATTGAAACATTTTTTTCTAAGCATTTTCCTTCTGTGGCAGCATCACCCTGATCATACCGCTGTCATGGCCGAAGAAAGTGACCTGAAGGCACATTTGTGATGCATTGGCTGTGCTAATTTGGAACTTCTTTGCCTGATATGCAGTAATGATATATAGTTACAGTGACTTGGAGTTCCTTAGAGATCCCACTGTAGAAAAATGGATATCATTTGAATATTGGATACACTCATCCAATTTCTGTATTGTTCATTAAGTAACACTGGTGGTGAGTTAAATATTAATATCTTATGTCATTACAAGTAGTAGTTTCCAGCTTATTATTCTCAAATATTTTCTAGAACTGGAATTCTAATAAAGTTAAAACATTCTTCGACTGTAAAAATGTATTGGAAAAAATAGGTTAAGCCAAATTATTATCACTAGGGACAACAGAAGTTGCTTTACAATTAATTCAATTTTTAGCCTTTGTTTCAATTAACACCTTGCTGAATGTCATCATAGTATAGTAATAATACCATAACAACTTTGGAGTCAGAGAGACACAAATTCAAAAACTGACTCTCCAATTCAATGATTTGGTTATTTTAGGCAATTATATTATTTCCCTAAGCCTCAGTTCCTTAATTGTAAATGTAGACAACTATCCTTAGAATTTACATTGAAGATTAAGTGATAATATATATCAGGCACAAAGCATACAGTGCGTGCTCGTACTTTACCCTTCAAATCTGTTCAAAACTCACTGACCAAAAGGGGAGTGATCTTTTATCATCTGCTTATTCAATATGTGAATTTTCTGAGGTTGTCTGATCTCTTTGGCTTAGGTGGAAAAAGAAATTGTCTCCTCCCTTAACCCTTGGGGCAAAAGAGGGAGATCATAAGTGGAAGAAAGCAGGGTGGTGGAAGTCCTCTTCCATTAGATGGCAGATGCCTGTCCTACCCAGTCATAGCTATCTTTCTGACTCAAAGACCCAGATCCTTAGAGCTGGAATAAATGGGGTTGTATTATTTTATCAAAACTTTTTCCTAATTTTTCTGTATTATCATTTTATGAATTATTGTGTATGCAATATACACAAATACATTGCAAAGTGAAGCTTATCACATATACAGTATAGCTATGGTGTAATATAATACCTGCTCTTAATATAATACATGCTCTTACAGTATAGCTATGGTGTAATATAATACCTGCAAACTACTGTTTGCTGACTTCTTAGTATCTGAAAACAGATTTAGAATCTCTCCCAAATCCTGAAAAATACTCTCCCTAATCCCCCAAAATATTAGACTGATTACAATGTATTCAACCTGTTCTAATTTTTATAAAGGTACAACACAAACAACTTCTCAATCTTTATAGCTTAATTTAAATATTTATGTGATGGAGATAAGATTACAAGACTGTGAAATTAAATGAAATATTGCTTAAAAAAATCATAGGAGAGTCTTGGTATCAAGTACTGTTTATTCAATAGTGGCCTTACTAACAGTAATATAATATATATTAATTTTAATTTTCACTCTTTCTTGATTCATATTTTTGTTAAAAATTATTAAATATAATAATCTCTCCCCTAGGATTATTTAAAATGAAATTATTTATTCTAGATGCTTATATCCATGTAGTGGTTAAATGTAGTGATACATTCCAATCCAGACCTCAATCTTAAACTTTCTGCTTTCTATCTTCATTGCTATAAGACATTCTTGATTTCTGGAGCACTTAATTTTTTATTTGTCTTTCTCATTCTTGTCAGACAGATCATGATTTCACAAACTACCTCATAGAGTAAATAGAACTTCTAGATGGATCAAGGCAGTTATATTAGAAACCTCTAATATTCTCCAAGTTCTTACCTATATGACTTACTCAAAGGGCATATAGGCTTGGGCTCTGTCTAACCAAACTGACATGACTGACATGTATCTCCACATCTATGTCAGGAACTCCCATCTTTATTTTTTTGTACATTTCATTTCACCTCACTTTTCAGTGCCAGCTGCTGTGAAATAATCTTGGGACATTTCACACAGGTATAATTGGACCCACTGTGCACTCATAATAAGAATTTCAGAAATAAAAATCAATACTGGAAGAAAACTATAGATCAACGTAGAAAAATCCCCATTTGTGCCCTTCATACATACATTGTAGCCTTTTCTACTTCCACATCAGCTGGCCATTAAAAAATCAAAAGTCCTCAAGCAGCAGAAGCATATTTTTGTATTGATTCCCTATCTTTTACAGAGTTATATCTCCCATTTTAATACTGATTTATAAGATTGAAATTTCCTTCCCTCCCTTGGCATTCCTGTTTCTCTTTGCCTTAGACTTTCCTTTTTTCTGGCTCTTCCCATCTCCCTGATTTCTCTCTTAAAACATGGACAAATGTTTAATAAGAAATATAAATATTGAATACATTCTTTTAAAATTCTATGAATATCTTTTATAATCCCATGCTTTCAAGTGGAAAAGACATCACCTGGTTGTAACTATCTTGGCTGTAGGGCACAGAGATGATGCATATCTAGAGTGACATCTGGGGGAGGAATGGAGGACATTGTTGGGAAGTACTCATGCAGCAAATCAGACACAGCCTGAAACCATGATGACAGCTGGTCCACCACAGCCAATGCCCAGAGACACACCAAGAGCCTATGTGGACCCTGACTGCCCTGCAATGTGGATCCACAACAAGGACAGAAAGGC